>NC_138372.1:46025200-46100573 GCF_054177405.1 Leptonychotes weddellii
TCCAGGATCATGACCTGAGCCGAAGGCAGTCGCCCAACCAACTGAGCCACCCAGGCGCCCACCATGTAACAACATTTTTGTGTGCCGTCCACAGCCGGCATTTGTCTGTTTTACTGCAGCAAACCTCACGACTTCTAGCTCTTGGGCAATACCTTCCTCTACCATTCTAAATCTGTCTTTTTGGCCTCTAAACTCCTGTTTGTATACGTTGTAGATCTTATTTGTGTACCAATTTGGATACTACTTGTAGCATTCAATTACATAATGTACTGCTCTGTACTATCAACTCTGGTATGTAACTATTTTCCCCAGGGACACTAGCAGCTTCTGGCCACATTACTTTGGCTAGTACTAGGCTGTACTTTTTGTCTGTGTCAATGGGTTAATGATCTAAGAAATTTTATGTGTGGTTAAAAATGTCATGTTAAGATCATAGGAACTTAAAAAAATTTTTTTACAGTATTTTTATTTGAGAGAGAGTGTGAGAGCACGAGTGCCTAGTGGGAGGAGGGGCATCTCGAGAGAGAGGGAGAGAAGCAGACTCCCTGCTGAGCGGAGCCCCACATGGGACTCCATCCCAGGACTCCGAGATCATGACCCAAGTGGAAATCAAAAGTCGGACACTTAGCCAACTGAGCCACCCAGGCACCCCAAGATCATGGGAACTTTTAACTGGTTATATTTTTCAACTTTTTATAGTTGACCCTTGAATAGCACAGGTTTGAACTGTGTAGTTCCACTTATACATGGATTTTTATCCAGTACAGTACTGTACTTTCTGTAAATGTATTTTCTTAATAAAATTTTTTCTCTAGCTTTATTGTAAGAATACAGTATATAATACACATAATACACAAGATATGTTAATTGACTATGCTATCAACAGCTTCTGGTCAACAGTATGCTATTAGTAGTTAAATTTGGGGGGGGGAGTCAAAAGTTTTATGTGGGTTTTCAATTGCATGGGGAAGGGAAGTGCCCCTAATCCCCCAATTGTTCATGGGTCAACAGTATTGTAAAAATTTTTAAACATACATATAAAAAAATTTTTTTTTAAACATACAGAAAAATCAAAATATAACAAATACCCACAACCTACCATTTAGATTTAGCAGTTAATGTTTTGCCATATTTGTTTCATCTATTTATCTTTTTTCCTTAATCATTTAAGATTGAATAGTAGACATCATGGCACTTTAGTCCTACATACTTCAATCTGTAGTTTCTAAAAATAAAGATATTATATAATAATAATAATATCACACCAAAGAAAATTAATTGTAATTCCCTAATATCAAATACTTAACACATTGCCCCCAAATGTCTTTTGTAGCTTCTTTTCCCTCTTCCCCCTCTTTGAAGGAAAAACCTCATAAAATTAAGATTCAATCACACATTGGACTTACTGCCTGCATTATGTTTCTTTGGTTTCTTAATCTAGAAGAATTCCCCCACCCCTGCCTCTGTGGCACAGACTTACTGTAAAGGGATTTGTCCATTTGTCACTAGAATACTACATTCTGAATTTAATTGTCCTTGTGGTATAATTCAACTTGTTCCTCTATCCACTATGTTTCCTGTGAGAAGCTAGATATAAAGCCTTAGATCCAGGTTAAATATTTTTGATAGGAATACTTTATACACCATGTGTGATCATTTAAAAATGACCTAAAATGACTCTTGTTCAACCTTTCTTGTGTTTTAAGAGATACATTATGACTTGCATGCTTGAGATTGAAATCTTTACTTAGCTCACTTTAGCTAAGGGAGGAACCACTGCAACCAGGGGAATTCTCTCCAAGTCCCTTCCAATTCACAGAGTTATTTTTTTTAAAACTCTTGATGAAGTCATGCCAGAACCTAGGAGAGCCCAGGGCACTGGAATGGGCTTATTCTGCATATCTTGCTCCTTACCCACCACAACCACAAGAGTATAAGACCTCAGTGTTCTTTTTCTTTTCCAAGGCTATGTGGAAAAGTATCTACTTCTGCTTTGTCAGCAACTTTACCTTAATCTTACCTTCCCATTGCCTGGTTCCTTATCCTTTTCAATAAAGGAATCATATATGTAAGTTACCTGAGATGTTTGTCATGAGGTTGTGAACAGGACTGGAATAAGTTCACTTAAATATGGTCTTCAGCTACTAGTGATTCAAGGTAGCAATTCTTATTTTAGGAACTGCTGTAGAACCATCGGAAACACCAGCCTGCTATCTAACTGGAGCAGTGGAAACTGAAACTGACTTGGATGGCGGGGATGAGGAAACTGAAAAAAGAATGGATATTCTGAAAAATGACAACATACAAGCCTTAGAAAAATTAGGTAGGCACAAAGCATGACTTTCTCATTTGTTAACCATTTTCTCTCTTTATAGTTAATATAACGTGAGAAATTTTATTTATTTATTTTTATTTTTTTATTTTTAAAGATTTTATTTATTTATTTGACAGAGAGAGACACAGCGAGAGAGGGAACACAAGCAGGGGGAGTGGGAGAGGGAGAAGCAGGCTTCCCGCCGAGCAGGGAGCCCGATGCGGGGCTCGATCCCAGGACCCTGGGATCATGACCTGAGCTGAAGGCAGTCGCTTAACCAACTGAGCCACCCAGGCGCCCCTAACGTGAGAAATTTTAGAGGCATTTTGAAAGATACAAATTAGGATTTTTTTTTTTTTTAAAGATTTATTTATTTGAAAGAGAGAGTGAGTGAGAGAGCAAGCGAGTGCATGAGTGGGGGCAGGGGCAGAGGGAGAGGAAGCAGACTCCCTGCTGAGCAGGGAGGGGACATGGGGCTCAATCCCAGGACCCTGGCAGAAGCTTAAGTGACTGAGCCACCCAGGTGCCCCCAAAATAAGATACTCTTTTTTTTTTTTTTTTTAAGACTTTATTCATTTGAGAGAGAGAGAGAGTGAACACACAAGCAGAGGGAGCGGCAGGCAGAGGGAGAAGCAGACTCCCCACTGAGCAAGGAGCCTAACTCGGGACTCGATCCCAGGATCCTGGGATCATAACCTGAGCCGAAAGCAGATGCTTAACTGATTGAGCCACCCAGGCATCCCCAAAATAGGATATTCTTAATATCAACATCTTAACACTTGTGGCAGTTAGGGACCAAGCATGTTATTGTTTAATCTTTAATTGTGCATGCACTTTTGTTAGTATGTGTTAACTATTTTTTAATCTTGTCAGCGTTTTTAATTAGTGCATGTGTTAATATGTATTATCTTTGATATAGCTATAGATATCTAGCTTTCTATACATATAGCAGTGTTTCCTTTTACCGTAATAATTCATAATGTATACATATTTACATGTTTTATCAAATTGCCAGCTTGCTATATATTTATATTTTAATCTTTTTAATTTATGTGCAACTTCGTCCTTTTACTTGGTACTCTGATACCTTGGTTACATAGCTGACTCTGTTCTGGAAGCATTTTGAATAGCAGTCTCACACAATTCCCTGCACAGAAGTGCTCTAGAAAGCCTTGACAGTTGAATGAAGTGGAATACTTAACACTATCCTCTTCCAGAGAAGTTTTGGCTTTGATTGTCTTGTCTCAGGAAAGGATGACCTCAGGGAAGGAGTAACCCCGCATTCAAGTTAAAAAATTTCCTATAATTTGGAAATTTACCTTATTCTTTTTGACCCAAGTGGATTAAGTTAGATCTTTGCTATTTATGTTCAAGTGAACCCAGATAGATTTTCATGGAACTATTGCGTGAAAATCAAATACATTCTGAAGTTAGAAGTATTTTCAGAGACTTTTATCTGCTTTTTTTGGATCAATCTCATTGCATTTTTTTCCTTCATGAATATATATAATTTCAGCTTGACAGTAAGACCAAAGTCATTGAACTGCTAAGAAGTTAGCTGTCTTTTTTGCTATAGGGGCAGAAAAACTTTCCCTTCTTCCCTTCTAGGTTCTTTGACTGGTCTAATAATTAAATTGACATAAAACAGATTAATAGGAGAAAAACAAATTTCATGAGTATGGGAGCCCCATAAAAATATGAGACCCAAGAGTAAGTTGGGCAATTGAGGTTTATAAGCCATTCTAAATTAAGGAATAGGATAGAGGCCTGGGGCTTCAAAGATGAGGGTAATTCGCAGCATGGTAAGAAAAGCAAATGTTTGGTAATTAAAAGTTTGCTGTGCCATGCCAATAGGTCTTTCAGATAAAAAGGTTATCTCTGTAATAGCTCTTTCTGGTATAACCCTCCTATCTAAATTCTTTTAGGTAGTTAAGGGAGAGGTAAAAGTTTTTCCTGAGTCTGCTGGGTCTTGATTGCCTCTAGCTCAAAATACTCTACATGCTAAAATGGCATATTTTGGGGTGGCATATTCTCCCCTTCATTGCCATTTGAATAATTGTTTCAGATCACCATACTGTTCATTTTTTTAAGTCACTTTGTGTTGCCCAGGATTTATTGGGCTGTGAAAATAGTCTTTTTCCTCTGGTACTTAGCTTTGTGCTATGCTTTAAAACTCATGACTATCTGTACTTCCATTGTACAAATGAAAGATGAAAAAGTTAAAAGAATTGTAAGTGAGATATCATTATTTTATACATGTGTATGGAATGTCATCTTTAAATATCATGTTTTTAAGCTTACAATTCAGCCAAAACATTGCAAATTAGCTTACCAGATAAGGAACTGCTACATGGAAGAAACTTAACAAAGATGGTAGAACTCTTAACGTAATTTCTTATGGAAGTGCAAAAGGTGCAGAGCCCACATGAATAATATTTTTGCTTTTAATAATATCTTTGGTTATCCCTTACATATAACCTAGCATGTCAGTTGATACAGTTATTTCATGGATATTCTTTTGTACATCTAGTGAGTTAAGCTCTTTAGTGTTTATTAGTCTTAGGCTCTGAATTCTGAGATTAGCCTTTACTTGATGATTTGCATTATGTAATTAAGCATTATATGCATCCAAGATGAGCTGTCCATGCTGAAGACTGAAAGAGCTGATACTGCAAGTTATGTTTGATTTTAGACAGATGGTTATGTCAGCTGGAGTGTTCTGTGACTTGTTTAATCTGTGACAAAATTGAGTTTTTCTTTAACTTAAAGAAAAAAAGGTGAAGGTTTGTTTATTTTCTGCTGCTGCTATGGATATAAGTTGAAATTGTATTTTTAGTACTTTAACTTTTGGCTATTAGGCATTATTCAGACTATGAACTGTGTCCTGAGCTTCTGGCTAAGATCATAATGGAGGACACGCAGGGCACTTAAAATCTGTCTTAGTTCTTTAATGTTATCTTACACGTAAGCAAAAGCAATATTCTACTCAAGAGTCACAAAGGTATAACCAAGTAACCACATGAGACCAAAGTACACAGAGTTTCTAGTATGTTAAAGCTCATGCATCTCCCTTGTTGAATTAAACCAGACATGGTTTTATATCCGCCCAAATGAGAAGTCTGACCGGATTGTGTTGATGTGCCCGGTTGATGGTAAAGATGTCTTGATAAGTTTTTACTTTTTCTGTGGGTGAGTGGAAGGTATTACTTTGAAGTGATTAACATTTAAATTCAATCCTTGTTTGTCTTAACATATTGTAAAGCAAAGCCAGATGTATTTTACTTGTAAACTGCAGGATGTTTACATATAAAGTGCATATATTTCAAATTTCATTTCTAACTCATCATGTCTCTCTTCCCTTTAAAATAGTCCTTCACAAAAGCCCCTTCGTAATTTGGTCACAACTGGCCTTACATTTTATGTCAGTCTTATAAGTCACCTCTGATTTCCTTTACCTGGTAGACCCAAGTTAATGCATTTTCCTTTTTATTCATTTCCCTTTTACTTACTGGAACTGTGCTATTATTGAGGAATTTAGTAAAGTTTGGCTCAGAGTAGCTTCATTTTTTTTTTTTTTTTAAATCCAGAAAAGGTCCCAGACTCTACAGAAAATGAGCTGAAATCTAGATGGGAAAACCTCTTGGGCCCGGATTATGAAGTAATGGTATGTTAAAATATTATAATAAAAAAAAATGTCTCATTGCAGGTCAAGTTCCTAACATTGCAGTTTAAAGAAATGGGAGAGCCCAAGATTAGCCAGCTTGCCTTTATTTTTCCTCCTGCCTTTCTTCCCTAGTGGATCAATTGATGTTTTTACCTCTTTCAACATTTTAAGCTGTAAGAAGAATTAAGGACTGCGCACAAGTTTCAGTTAAAATTAGCAGACACTTGGTTCATGTTGAAAACAATTAAGTCAACGGTAGGCAGAAGAACCTTAGAAGACTTGCCTTTAAATTTACAACCTGTATCAGCTGCTTAAAATTGCTGGCACTTTTATGATTGCTTTTATGATCTGTTTGTTTTATTGTACACTGAAAGGGCTGTGGATATTAGTCCTGTGTTTCACAAAGAATCTTACAGTTTTATGAGAAAAATGAAAGAATGATTATCAAATGTATTAGGGAGAACAGGAAGTAATTTAGGTCGGGTATAAGTTTATAGCACCAGTGGTCCATTAGACTTCCTTTCACCTGTTACTAGATTCATTGAGTGAGGGATTGATTACATTCCCCCCTATGAATCCACGTGAAAGCAGAAAGCTGTGCTTAGAAAAGCTTCTACAGTGTTCACTAAATGCATTAGTAATAAAATACTCTATTAAATTTCTATTGTCATTCATGTTTTCTTACATATGTTTATCATTAGTACTTGTTGGCTGGTTGGAGATTTTTTTTTCTCAGTTCAGAACATACAACCACTATCTTACTGTCAGAAAATTTCCAGTGTCGTTAAGATGAGTTAAAACATTCCATTCTCTATTCTTGCTAATTTCATACTTTCGTTTGGTCCTCATGAACTGCTGTTTCCTTACTTCATAGAGTGCAAATGTTTTGTTATTAGGCTGTCACCTTAGCAAATAACTTTTTCTACTATTCTTAGTGGTTTGATATTCAAAGTAATTTGGTGTCCCAGTATTTATAAATGGGACAGTTTTGTGATGGGCTCTTTTTGGTTAAAATTTTATCTTCCTTATAACTACTCCTCCAAATTTATTCGGAGGAGTAGTTATAAGGAGTGAGGAGTGTTATAAGGAGTGAGAAGCATAACATAATGGTGAGAAAGAGGAGACAGAATTTGAGGTTGGGAATTTAAAATGACAACTTATTCGTTAAGGGTTCTTGCTGTTTTGAGGGATGAGGAGCAGAAAGGAGAAACCAGGCAAGATAAATAAATGCATGCATGCACTCATGTACTCCAGTGTTTCTGATTTCATTTTTCTTCTAGAATCTACTTATATGAAATGTAGTACTTCTAGAAGCTTTAGTTGGATCATTGCTTAACTTACCCCTCCCTCCAGCTGCACCATACTTCATTAACAACTTACAGATGCAAATCATCAGTAAAGTATTTTGCTTGCTAGGAATTCACTTCTGTCGATCTCTACCACTGAGACTAGGCTAGGATTAAGAGCTTTAAGTATTCCATGAGCTTCTCACCAGGCCAGGTCTTTCTGTTTGTGTCCTTTCCAGCTATTTCTCCCAGGGAAATGGTGGAGTTTGCTGTGGAAAGTCAGATGCTTCAGTTTTTCCAAACTTGTCTCACTTAACTGACCTGGCAAATTTTGTTTTAAGGCCTGAATTTAAAAGTAAAAATGATTATACTCTTGGCTTTGTTAAAAGGATAAAATTTGTATGGACTCCTTACAACAGAGGATTATATTAAAATTTTAGGGGTCATGGATTTTTAAAAATACTGTATGTGTTTTGCCCATCCCCTTCTGGTTCAGCTGAGTAATATAGGGGAAAAGATTGCTATAGAAAACAGTAACAACAAAAAAAAATATTCTCTGAAATTTTGCATTATGTATTATACTTCTGGATTTCAGAAATATTAGAAAAAGATGAGAATGCATATCAGATGGTATTAGCAACATATAGGGTTTACAGATTTGTTTTTAGAAAACCTAAGAAGAAATAAAGTTATGCTTTTACAGATATTGGAGATTTTTTTTTCTTGCAAATTTAGGTGGCTACTTTGGATACGCAGATTGCAGATGACGCCGAGTTACAGAAATATTCAAAGGTAAGCATTATTATTTTTTTAATGTTTTCTGTTGTTTGAAGAACTTTCTCTAAGTTCTCGTCAGAGAACCTAAGTTTGTTCTGTGACCGGAAGTTTCCAAAATTTAGTCTTAGATGTTTTCTGGAAATGTGGTAGGTTCTCACTGTTATGAAAGGTGATGGTTAGATATGCCTGGGAAGAACACGGAGTGCCTGTGCCTCTTTCAGAAGCTAAAACCCTGGTTTGATGCTTTGCCCACCTTACAGGTAGTACACAGAGTAACATTGTCCAGAGTGCGTTAGCCTTGCAAACATTATCAGCAGAACTTTTAAAATGTTTCCTAGAAATCAAGACCACAAACGTGGACTTTACAAAATCTTCTGGGTCTAGGTGTCTAAAGACAGAAAAGTGCATTATAGGAGGCATTTTTTCTTGAACTTAAGAAATTTTATAGCAAGAGCTTTATTTCTAATGGCAAAATGCCAGGAGGTGAAGGTAACAGTTTCCCTGAGCATTTTTAGTTTTTTTCTCACTACAAATTAATTTTATAGTTCCTCTTCTGGATAATCAAAAAGGGCATTTGGTGCTAAGAGAAGGCTTCTTGGTGGCTTTCTCAACAAATGATGAGAACGGAAAGATGTTCTTGTTAGAATAGTTTCAGAATTTATACTATAATCCCAAATTGGTATATGAGTTCAGTCCAGCTTAAACTCTGCTGTCACATGCGCTATTTGAGAGGAGTTCTCTGTGTCCCATGTGGGTTTTGTAAGAGGTTCTCTCTTTAGATAGTTCTACCATTTCTTTCTTTGAGTATTTGTGCTGAATATTTCTCTTCCACAATTTTATATTATATGGGCTGTCATTTTATAGGTTTGAATTTTCAAGGCTGATACTGTAGAGAGTATTTCTTTTCTCCTATGCTAACCTGCATTTTGAGTAACTACCTTGCTGTACCTATGGGGCCAACTGACCAAGCTTTTCTCTGATGGGCCATATAAAAGCATCATGGCATAACTTAGAATTAATTTTAAATTGCTTACAAAATCGTCATTAGAGCAGTTACTAATTAGTAATTCCATCTATGCTGAGAGGGATTTAAGAGGATAGTAAGAAATATAAATAACTTTACCAAACCTCAATTGTTATTAATCACTGCAGTATAGTTTACTGATTACGTGGACTTTGGGGTCAAACTGCCTGAGTTCAAATTCTGGCTTATCCATTCACTAGCTTGCAAAATTATCTACATTCTGTTTCAGTTTTGTTGTCTGTTAAAGGGAGATATTAATAGGATACTACCTACCTCATTGGTTTTATAGGGATTAAATATACTGTACCTAGAAGAGTTGCAAGTACATACTAGTATGTGTTACTATTTTTATTATCATTCATAAAAATCAATGATGCTGTCCCCTAAAACTGTTTTTTAATATACACTAAACTCTTAGATACTGGATGTTTTCTATTTATCTGTCTTCCAGTTTACTAAATTTCCTGTGCCTAATCTGCTAAAGCCCATCTATTGAGTTAATTTTAGTTTTTGTTACAGTTTTCTATTCTAGAATTTCTGTTCTATTCCTTTTTAGATTATATTCTTTGGAATTTGTAATTTAACAAATCTGTATTTGCCATCTTTTCCTCTATTTCTTGAACATATTAATCATAGCTTATAAGGACTTTAAATGGTTAATTTCAGTACCTAGATCAACTTTGTATGTGTTTCTGTTGTTTGATATTTTCTTTTGTTATTTGGTTGTCTCTTTCCTCATGCCATAATGTAATTGACTGCCCAACATTATTTAGGGCAACTACAAAGGCTTCGGGTGATGTTATCTTTGGCCAGAGACTCATCCTTGTTTCCGATAAGGAGGTGTGTGTGTGTGTGTGTGTGTGTGTTTGCGTGTGTGCAGGGTGGGGGTGGGTGATTATCTCTGAGATGAGACAGAGGTACAGTTATGGTAAGGTTCAGACTCTTTCTGGTTTTCCTTGCTCCTAAGACCTAGCCTTTCAGGTATTCCACACGAGTCAGGAATGTATACTGGTCCCTTTTCTTGGTGGGACTTGAATTCCAATTCTATCTCCTCAGTACTTTGGGGCTGCTGAAATCTTTGTTTTTCAGAGTTTTCCCAATTGGCTTTTAGCCTCATTGTCCATATAGCTTTAGAACTCAAGAGACCTCCTTGGGGGAAACATACCTTAGCTCAGACTCAGCTCATCATGCAGTTCAGCTTTAGTTGTCTGTCCTCCTACGTTCAAAGCCAGTAAGAGCCTGTATCATCAGACTCTCTGATAAGTAAAAACAAATAAATAAATAAATAAAAGATAATAACCACACTTTGTGTGCACATCTTAAAGAATGGCATTATCTTTCTCCAGATAGATGTTCTGTCTCACCTTCATTTCCTAGTTCCTTGTCACCAGTCTTACTTACTTCATTTCTTTCCTGATCAACTTCTATGCAATACACACACACAAACACACTCAACAACTCTGGTATAAACACATGGAAAGGCTTTGAGTTGAACAGACTTTCAGAACTAACTCATAGAAACTCACCAGTGCATCAGCTGTACATTCATTCATTCATTACTCATTTTTTGAATACTTATTGATACCTACTTTGTGTGAGGTCCTCTACTGGGTGCTGGGGTTTCAGAAGAGAACAGAGGAAAAAAAAAATCTCTGCCTTGTAGAGCTTATATTTTCATAAGGGGAGATAAAAAATAAGTAGGTTACATTGTATACGTGATACATGTCCTGCAGAATTTAAGGCAAGGCAGATAAATAAGGAATTCAGGATGGAGGATGGGTTTGCAATTTTAGATAGGTTGACCAGGGAAGACCTCATTAAAAAGGTGACATCTGCGGAGGCATTTTAGGAAGTGAAATAAATAGCCTAATTTTTCTTCTGTAGAATATGAACAATAATACTTATGTTGGAAGATTAAGTATAAATATAATATAATATATGCCTTAATATAGCTAATATATAATTAATAATGCTAATATATAAGAATTGTTCAATAAATGGTGATTTTGTTTCCCAGTTGTGTGCTTCATTTTTAATCTCTAAACTTTCAAAGTCTCCTTTAAAAAAACTATTTTTTTCAAATTTTTATTTAAATTCTAGTTAATATATAGTGTAATATTGGTCTCAGGAGTAGAATTTAGTGATTCATCACTTACATATAACACCCAGTGCTCACTGTAAGTGCTCTCCCTAATATCCATCACCCAGCTAGCCCCCCCATCAACCCTCAGTTTGTTCTCTATAATTAAGAGTCTCTTATGGTTTGCTTCCCTCTCTTTTTTTCCCCTTACCTTATGTTCATCTGTTTTGTTTCTTAAATTCCACGAGTGAAATCATATGGTTTGTCTTTCTCTGACTTATTTTGCTTAGCATAAGCTCCTTCCACGTCGTTGCAAATGGCAAATTGCATTCTTTTCGATGGCTGAGTAATATTCCATTGTGTGTGTGTGTGTACACATATATATATGTATACACACCAATATGTATACACACCACCTCTTTATCCATTCATCAGTCGATGGATATTTGGGCTTTTTCCATACTTTGGTTATTGTTGATAATGCTGCTATAAATATCAGGGTGCATGTGCCCCTTCGAATCAGTATTTTTGTATCTTTTGGGTAAATACCCAGTAGGGCAATTGCTGGATCATAGGGTAGTTCTATTTTTCACTTTTTGAGGAAACTCCATATTGTTCTCCAGGGTGGCTGCACCAGTTTGCATTCCCGCCAACAGTGTAAGAGGGTTCTCCTTTCTCCTCATCCTTGCCAACATATGTTGTTTCCTGAGTTGTTAATTTTAGCCATTCTGACCGGTGTGAGGTGGTATCTCATCGTGGTTTTGATTTGTGTTTTCCTGATGATGAGTGATGTTGAGCATCTTTTCATGTGTCTGTTGGCCATCTGGTTGTCTTCTTTGGAAAAATGTCTAATTTATGTCTTCCCATTTCTTAACTGGATTATTTGGGTTTTGGGTGTTGGGTTTGTTAAGTTCTTTAGAGATTTTGGATACTAGGCCTTTATCAGGTCATTTGCAAATATCTTCTCCCATTCCATAGGCTGCCTTTTAGTTTTGTTGTTCCCTTCGCTGTGCAGAAGATTTTTATATTGCTGAAGTCCCAGTAGTTCATTTTTGCTTTTGTTTCCCTTGCCTCTGGTGATGTGTCTAGTAAGAAGTTGCTATGGCTTAGGTCCAAGAGGTGGCTGCCTGTGTCCTCCTCTAGGATTTTGATGGTTTCTTGTCTCACATTTAGGTCTTTCATCCATTTTGAATTTATTTTGTGCATTTTGAATTTATTTTTTGTCACAAAATGGTCCAGTTTCATTCTTCTGCATGTTGCTGTCCAGTTTTTCCAACACCATTTGTTGAAGAGACTTTTTTCCATTAGATACACTTTCCGGCTTTGTTGAAGATTAGCTGATCATATAGTTGTGGACCCATTTCTGGGTTTTCTATTCTATTCCATTGATCTAGGTGTCTGTTTTTGTGCCAGTACCATACTGTCTTGATGACTGTAGCTTAAAAAAAAAAAAAAGATATTGGGCGCCTGGGTGGCTCAGTTGGTTAAGCGACTGCCTTCGGCTCAGGTCATGATCCTGGAGTCCCGGGATCGAGTCCCGCATCGGGCTCTCTGCTCAGTGGAGAGCCTGCTTCTGCCTCTCTCTCTGCCTGCCTCTCTGCCTACTTGTGCTTTCTCTCTGTGTGTCAAATAAATAAATAAAATCTTAAAAAAAAAATATTTTAAAACATTTAATTATTTAATGGAAAATTGTTGTGCCAAGGTATTTATTTCTTTAAAATTTTTTGCCCAAAAAAAAAAAAAATAAAATAAAATAAAATTTTTTGCCCTGGAAGAGTCGTCCATAATTGCACTATTCTCTTTTCACATTTAGTTGTTACCTGTATGTGATGACATATTTGTAGTACTAGTATGGCCATCATTTTTTTTTTTTTAAAGACTTTATTTATTTATTCATGAGAGAGAGAGAGAGAGAGGCAGAGGGAGAAGCAGGCTCCCAAGGAGCAGAGAGCCCGATGCGGGACTTGATCCCAGGACCCTGGGATCATGACCTGAGCCAAAGGCAGACGTTTAACCGTCTGAGCCACCCAGGCGCCCTATGCCCATCCTTTTATGTAATGTATGTGTGAGAGAGAAGGGATGTGTACTTTTCCCACATAACATTATCACACATAATTTACTTTTTTTCTATAGTTTCTTAATTATAAATGTCCACAGATTATTTCTCTGTATTGATGAGTTATGGTTTTTAAAATCCTCTTGTAATTGGGAGTTTAGTTCTTAACTCAGCAGCTTCCCATCCCCGCCCCCACAGTATGTAAATGAGCCTCTATCCTAGCAGAACCTCGCAGACCAGGATACTAAAGTTTGCACAGGTGCAATGACTCACCTCAAATTATACAGCTAGATAGTCACAGGTGCAGGGTGCTGTTTAGAGGCCATTCATTCATCTCTGAAGTATTTACTGAGTTCCTACTCTGTGCCAGACACTGCTACCCACGATGGGCAGCAAAATGGAAAAGGCCTTGGCTCTCATAGAGCCTAGACTCTGGGCTTGGGCAAGGGCATGATAGTAAGCAAGTGAAAAATAGCATGATAAATAGTTGCAGATTGTTAGGAGTGATGCAAAGGATTAAACAGGATGGTGACAGCATAACTGGGGAGGAGGGAGCATTTTGGAGAGAGAGCCAGAGAAAGCCTTTCTGAGCTCAGGCTTGAAGGATAAGGATGTCTGGAGCTGGGAAACTGGTGAGGGGCAGGTACAAAAGCTCTGTGGGAAGATAGGGCCAGCCAGTGGGGAGAATGGAAGTTGTTTGTTCCAGTTTCAGGGTCCAACTAAGTGAAGACTAGAATGTTAAATGAGGCCGGTGAGGAAGCCCCGGGGCTGCAGTGCTTCCAGATCCATGGCAGTAAGCCTGGGCTTCAGTTGCCATGCCAGGTAATACTAGTGGAAGGCTTAAGCGGAGCAGTGTCAAGATCTGAGGTCAAGCTGTAGGTTTTTCTTCTGTCTCATCAGGTTTTTGTTGAGGAAAGCCATGTTTCATGGCCAGAGCTGGTGTTCCTAAGGGTCTAGCTGTCTTCAGATGGTCACTCCAGTTTACTACCCCATTGCCACAGCTCTGAAAGGGATGACTATTCCAGAAGCACCTTCGTATATTACTGGCCAGTGTTCCTAGATAAGGTTTTGTTGTGAGGTAGATGAAATTGTGGGGAAAGAGGGAGGTGAAAGCAATTTGCAGTGTCTTGAGCATTAGCTTGCATTGCTTCTAGGAAGCCGTTAATCATGACATGAGAACAGTTTTCCCGCATCTGGGGAGACTTGCACTTTTAGGGATGCTCTCTTGGCAACTGTTTACTATTAAGATAATCACAGCACTGTGAGGGAGAAGCATTAAGCTCATTCCAGTGACCTTTCTGCTGGCCATCAATTGTGATTCGGAGTGAGCATTAGGAAGATCCCCAGCGTGGGAAACAAAAATAACATGTCCTGTTCTCTGGTTTTGACAAGACAGGCTGACAAATTTCACTTTATTTCCTTTCTGAATTATATTCTCTGAACCAAAGGGCGTTCAAACGTGCATTTCCCCCTTACTTGATACGAGCAAATCTAATTTTTAAGGTTGTACCGGAACCCCCAGGAGTTGCCGTGGGTGTTACCACTCAATTACCAGGATGGGTTCTTTGCTTCAAATACAGTTTCTCCTTTATTTGTCACAGCAGCTGTTTTCTTCTTTCCAATAGTGCTATGTGGAAACTGAGCGTCAGGCAGGTAAAGTGTCTTGCCCAAGATCATAGGCAGTTAGTAAGTGGCAAAATTAGGAAACAAATCAAGGGTTATCTGGCTTCTACACCTGTGCCATTTTTTAAATAAATAATATATGGACAAGATCTAAAATTAAAAAGTTACAGAAGTACGTCCTACAAAAAATAAGTTTCTCTCCCATCCCAGTTCCCTTATTCTCCTCCCCAGAGGGAACTACTGTTAATGAATTCTCAAGTGTGTGATTTTACACTTTGCTGGTCTCTTGTTGAGTGGAGAGCACCAGGCACAGAATCAAGTAACTATAGTAACTGAGGTGCTTAGCTAGGGTAGGTGGCCTATCAGAAACAGGAGCTTTTTCAAAATACACATGTCTTTGGGGCGCCTGAGTGGCATAGTTGGTTAAGTGTCTGCCTTCTGCTCGGGTCATGATCCCAGGGTCCTGGGATGGGGCTCATCAGCTTTCCTGCTCAGCGGGGAGTCTGCTCCTCCCCCTCCCTCTCACCCTCCCCTCATCCTTGCTCTCACTTGCTCACTCTCTAATGAATAAATGAAAAATCTTTAAAAAAAAAAAAAATACACATGCCCTATTTTGTTCTTCCTGACCAATATTCTAATTCTATAGTTTGTGGTGAGGTTCCTAAAGGAAATTGTGATTCTTTCCTTGCCTGACTCCACTGAGAACTCTACTGTTCAGGTATTGCTAAAAGGCCTTATATTTGCTTGAGGAAGGAGTTGATACTTCCTGAAGAAAGATAAAGGAGGTTTATTGGGAGGATGGCGCTTGAAGTATACCCTGAAGAATGGGTTCCGGGAAATAACTGGATATTCCAGGTGGAGGAAATACCAAGAGCAAAGGTAGAACAAGAGTCATAAGTACAAAGTGTTAGATCAGGTGTCAAAAGCTCAAATACCGTGTGGGCTAGGCAGGTAACATCAGTGATAGTTAAAATGATAATGATAAACAAAACAAAATGATAAATGCCAATTGACTCTTGACCTTGGTGTTAGGCCACTAAAAAGAACCTTCATTGTATTTCTGCACAAAAGAGCACACAATGTGTATTTTTTGAATATTCAGAATTAAAAATTTTAAATGGGCGAGAAGCTTATGCTGTGTTTCACTGTTAAAAGGTTGTAACTTCATTCTTGGAAAGTTTGTTTTTTATTTATGGTAAAATTAGTACTTCTTTCCCTCTAACTTTTAAATATAAGTGGCATTTAACATCTGTGTGTGTGTGTTACAAGAACCAATCATGGGGCTCTTTCTGTCCTATTTTGAGTTTAGCTTTTTTGGAAGCATCCTCCCCCATCCTACTGACATATCTGTTCCTCTCCAGAAGGGTTTTTTTCCCCCGAAGCAACATCATTTATATTCTCACTTGAGCATTCTGATATCTTGTTTTAGGGTCCTAAAAGTAGAGCTTTTAGCAAAATGAATGAACTGTGGTTTGCTTCATGACAGGTCTTTCCACTCACAGGTTGAAGGGCTCTAGCTTGCTTGGTCTCATTTGATCTTCATCATTTTAGCACTGACAGTAAATCACACAGTGGTCATACTTTTCCTTGGATATATTTCCTTGTTATCTTTTACTTGTCACATCAGGATCATGAAAACCCTGCCGCTCATTAACTTTGTAAATTTAAATAGGACCCCTTGCAAAGCACATTGAATAAGCATCAATAAAGCATAACATGGGATGTTTGTGAAGGCATCAATCATCTGTCTGTTGCACCCACTTCTGTCATTTTAGCACTTTCTGCTCTCTCTCTAAGAACTCAGAATACCGAAGGGATGGACAACTGAAAGAGACAGATGAAACGGTTGATTTGTTGAGTTGTTAAATGCAGCTGGGACAGGTAATTAAACAGTCCCGCTCCCGCAGAGAAGCCTGCAGCAATGTAACATGAAGTCTCAAAAACCCAGCTGTACTCAGATTTAGATTCAGAACTAATATTAGGTAGGCCTCTTTCAGATTGACAGATTTCGTAAACATCATTTCTGGTTTATTTGTTCAGCGTGATTGAAGATGGAGCATGTGTGTTTTGTTCATGGTTTAAGTTTCTGGGGAGTGTGTGCTGTTTATAGATGGTGGGAGAATCGCCTACAAGGGTACAGCCCTGTATCTGGAAGGCAAGGGATTCCATGGGTGACCCTCTGCTGCTGCTCTGTGCTCCAGCCTGTTCCTGACTTCAGCAGTTGCATGGGTGTGGTGGGGAGTAGTGTCAGCCACATGAATAGGTCAGGATTAGGAAGGGGGGATGAATGAGGAGACTGGATCAGTTCCCTCCTTAATCCTTTTATTTTTTATGGGGGCGTATTTTTATGTAAGTAGCAACAGTTTGTATGTACAGCAATGTCTTTGTTTTAATTTGGGTACTTTCTTGCAGAAATTGCTATCACCATCTACTCAGTTGCTCGAACAAAAATTTAGCCATTACCTCTTTCATTGACCTTCCACAAGCAGCCCCCTAGCAGGCTGTTTGTAGGACTGATGTGTTCTGACCCTTCAATTCTTACCACACATGTCCCCATCTCTGGGAAACCTACCCTGACCAACTTTCCAAAATGACCTCCACCAGTCGTGTGTGGTATCTTGACCCTGATTAGTTCCTTCATAGCATTTATCACAATTAGTAATTATTTGGTTTTCGCTTCTTTGTTGGTGAATTGTTTTCTTTTTGTTGTTGTTAAAGATTGATTTATTTGAGAGAGAGATTGAGGGAATGTGAGCAGGGGGAGGGGCAGAGGGAGAGAATCTCAAGCAGACTCCTGAGAAGCACAGAGCCTGACTCAGGGCTCAATCTCATGACCCTGAGATCATGACTTGAGTCGAAATCAAGAGTCAGACACTTAACTAACTGAGCCCCCCAGGTGCCCTTGTTGGCGAATTGTTTTCTTACTTGTTTGTGTCTGCTTGCCCTCTTGCTTATTTATCGTCTGTCTTTCACACTGATATTAGTTCTGTGGGGGGTCAGGACTGTTTCTTTCATTCACCTTATGATTCCAGCTCATAACGCAAATCCTTGCACATAGTTTATATCCTATAAATATATGCTGCATATCATGTCCAGACTAGATTGTAGATCGGTGGTATGCTTGTAAATGTCTAGCTCTCACAACAGCAAAAGAAATCAAACGAGGGCACCTGGGTGGCTCAGTTGGTTGAGCGACTGCCTTCGGCTCAGGTCATGATCCTGGAGTCCCTGGATCGAGTCCCGCATTGGGCTCCCTGCTCGGCAGGGAGTCTGCTTCTCCCTCTGACCCTCCCCCCTCTCGTGTGCTCTCTCTGTCTCATTCTCTCTCTCTCAAATAAATAAATAAAATCTTTCAAAAAAAAAAAATCAAACGAAAAGCAGTCCAAATTTGTAGTATTTACCAGTACCTGTGGTGTAAATAATCCCACCATGGCAGATTTCAAGCTACCTGAATGACATCACTGACACTAAGTTGGGAAACGATTCACAATAGCACTTCATCATTTCAGATTTCTCTGTGGGAACAGAGCTATTTAATTACCTTGCCCAGCTTCATTTAGCAACTCAACAAATCATCCATTTCATTTGTCTTTCAGTTCACCCCTTCAGTAGCATATAGAGTATTTAGATAGTATTTCCACTGTACATAGTAGTCCCTTAAAGAAGGTAGATAGTGTGGTAAAAATAATTAGGAAGTGATGGATTTTGAATACTTATTAGATTTATTTTTAATATCATTTATTTAACTGTAGCTGTATAGAATTTATTTTTTAGTGATGGCTACATTTAACAGCTGACTTGCAAAATTCCTGAAAATTGAGCAATCTGTTCTTGCAAGCAGTCTTCATACCACTGGGGATGACCTATGGTTGGACATACTGACCACTCTGCCCCAGTGTTTGCTTCATAAACAAAGGAAGGGAGAGAGTTGGCAGACATGGATGGGTTAGTTTTTCTTTACAGAAACATTTGTCTGAGAGTTTTTATTTAACCTTTTTAACTATTAAAGAAAAGAC
This sequence comes from Leptonychotes weddellii, assembly GCF_054177405.1. Taxonomy (NCBI): domain Eukaryota; kingdom Metazoa; phylum Chordata; class Mammalia; order Carnivora; family Phocidae; genus Leptonychotes; species Leptonychotes weddellii. The sequence continues at coordinate 46,044,041 of NC_138372.1, forward strand.
TAAAAAAACAAAAACAAAAACAAAACCCACCAACATTAATAAAACCGATGTCGTCTTCTGGTTTGATATGCATGATTTGGTACAGTGACTCGGCAAGAGGATGAAGGGACCACAGTGAGAAATAAAGAAATCACAGAGAGGAAACAAGAGTAAAAACAATGCTAACCTTCCATTTAGAGCATTAGAACTTGCCAGAGATGGTTGTAGATCCTGAAGTGCTTGGTGGTCAAGAGCACTTAATTTTCAGAAAATTAGCCCAGGGCCAGAAATCCCTCATGCCTGTTTTAAGTCATTGAGGTCTTGGTGTGCTGGACTGCTTGCCACTTCACATTTGTCTGTGTGTATATAGTGGGAAGGAAATCAACCCCAGATGGTGTCTGAAGCCTGTAGAACTCTGGGGATTCAGAGCAGATGACTAAGGGGAGGTGACAAGCTCAGAGATAAGGGGTCACAGGGAATAGGAAATATGAAGGAAGAACCATGTTGTAGATGCATTACCATGCTGTGTAGGGTTTTCTCCTTATCAAATACATAGTTAGAGGGGGACCTTGTATTTTTAGATAAATAGACTGTTGATATAGGAAATATAAGTCATGATTAGTACCATTTACCACATTTGAGTTTATATAGCCTCAATGAGAAATCATGAGCTCCATCTTTAAAAGTCAAGGGAGTAGAGTTTGGTGAGTGCATTTGACCTTTACAGCCAACAACACCAGGTGTCATCTCTTTACCTTGACATGGGCTGGAGTTTCTTAACCCTTGACTCATATCTGAGCCCATATGAATCCTTCTAAGCCAACAGTGTCAATCCTAGGATGGAATAATGATTGCCTTCCTCATTACATAGCCACCCTTCCCCAACTGGAAATTGTTCCCACTAAAGTTGGTGAGATGGAAAAGGAGTTCTTTTTTTTTTTTTTTTAAAGATCTTATTTATTTGACAGAGAAAGAGACAGTGAGAGAGGGAACACAAGCAGGGGGAGTGGGAGAGGGAGAAGCTGGCTTCCCACTGAGGGGCTCAATCCCAGGACCCTGGGATCATGACCTGAGCCAAAGGCAGATGCTTAACGACTGAGCCACCCAGGTGCCCCAGAAAAGGAGTTCTTGGGTGAGGCATCATTTTTCACAGATTAGTTCAAAAAAATATTTAATGAGTCCATGTTTTGTGCCTGGTACTATTGTGGGGTCTGAGGTTATAGAGAGAAGATACAAACTTTGCACTTAAGCAGGGGGAACGATCAAGAAAATAGAAATTCTAAACACAGTAGGTTATGAGCTGTGATGGAGATCTATACAAGGTGGTCTTGGACCCCAAACAGAGGCACATTAACTCAGATATCAGGAAGAACTTCCTGGAAGTGACACTGCCTTAGTATTGAAGTGTGAGTGGAAATTAGGTAATAAGGAGGAACTAGAATGTTCTGGGAGATGGGAAGCCCTGCAGAAAAGTGAAACCTAGAATCCATACTGGGAACTATAGAAAGTTTGGAATGCCTGATGCTTAGAATTGAAGGCAGGACTGTACATCCGTCTCTCTATCCCTCGGGAATCTGAAAGGAAAAGAGTAAGAGCAAGAAGACAAATTATTCATATTTTATTGGTGGCTAGTTTTCCCATTATTGTCCTCCATTGGGACCTTGATGATCTGATTCAAGAGGTGGGATTTTCATGTCAAAATAATACTTGATGGAGGATTAACAGCTGGATATGCCCTTGTCAGGTCTGATGTTGTTGCTTTGTGTTTTGCTACAGCTGCTGCCGATTCATACTCTGAGGCTTGGCATGGAAGTGGATTCCTTTGATGGGCACCATTATATCTCTTCAGTTGCTCCAGGTGGTCCTGTTGATACACTGAACCTCCTGCAGCCAGAGGATGAGCTTCTTGAGGTAAAATTTCTGAGAGATAAAAGACACAGGACAGTAATTTCTGAGTTGTAGGAAAATGTATTTTTACTAGAAATACACTGAATTACATTACTGCCAATGTAATGTGAACTACTTACATTGAAAAATACTTGGGGACTATCTTTTCTTTTTTTCTTTTAAATTTTATTTTATTATGTTAGTCACCATATATTACATCATTAGTTTTTGATGGGGACTATCTTTTCAAGTATACAACACAGTATTGTTAACGATAGTCCCTAAGTTGCTGTAAGAGTAGATCTTAAATGTTCTTACCACCCCCCCACCACACACACAAAATGGTAACCATGTGAGTGATGAATGTGTTAACTAACTTCACTGTGACAGTATTTCACAATATAGATGTATGTCGAATCATGACATTGTACACCTTAAACTTACACAATGTTGTGTGTCAATTTTATCTCAATAAAACTGGAGAAAATGAAATAAAGGCAAAGAAAAATACAGCCTATGTAATGATAAAGAAAATAGATAATATGCTTTCAGTTCATTTTCCCCATCTTTTGGGACTCCTTAGATGTTCTTTTGAGTGCTTATTTAAGTGATTGAGAAAGAAGCTAATGTCCTGTTTTAGTTTAATAGCATAATTAGGATTTTTTTTTAGCAAATTTCTTTTCTTTTTTAAAGATTTTATTGATTTGGCAGAGAGAGAGCACGCACAAGCAAGGGGAGGGGCAGAGGGAGAAGCAGGCCCCCTGCTGAGCAGGGAGCCAGATGCGGCACTCGATCCCAGCACCCTGGGATCATGACCCAAGCCGATTAACTGATGAGCCACCCATGTGTCCCAGCAAAATTCTTTTTTTTTTTTATTAAGGTACTTTTTTTTTTATTCTTATGTTAATCCCCATACATTACATCATTAGTTTTAGATGAAGTGTTCCATGATTCATTGTTTGTGCATAACACCCAGTGCTCCATGCAGAACGTGCCCTCCTCAATACCCACCACCAGGCTAACACATCCCCCACCCCCCTCCCCTCTAGAACCCTGTTTGTTTTTCAGAGTCCATCGTCTCTCATGGTTCGTCTACCCCTCCGATTTCCCCCGCTTCATTCTTCCCCTCCCGCAAAATTCTTTTTTAAGAGACAAATTCCTACCCCTTGTTTGCAACATGTAGACACATTCACTTGCAGGTTTTATTGGTTATTTCTAATAAGAATTAGGCTAGCTGGATAGGCTAATGTATTAGGCTTATGTATTACTGACTGGTATTCAGATTGTCTCCTTGGGACTTGCTTCCCCAACATGGCAGCCTCTGTGGGCTCACTCAGGCTCCCCAGCCTATCTTCAGCTAGAGCAATTCTAGAGCACTTCTGCTTTGATATAACCTTCTTGAGAGATTTTGTTAGATTGGATGGTCTTAGAGCTAATGTAACAAACAGCATTGAATCCCCTAATTTTAAAGACAGGAAAATAAGGCATTGATTTTCCCCAACTTTATATACTCATAGCATGATGACTTTAGTTCATGTTTTCTACCTCCCACTTCACTGTTTTTTCAAATACACTACTTCCTAAGCTTATAAAAAAATAAATGTGGGAAATGGTCAGACTTAAAGCTATGTAAAAGAAGGTTCTGCCAAGAGTTAGGAACCACAAGAAGTTCTAACTTGGGTTTAATAGAATCAACCTTGTAGCCTTAGCCAAGATTAGACTCCAATGGGCCTTGATTTTAGAGATGTCTTTCTAAGGTTGATGTTTACTCAAAGTGAAATGACAAGGATAGCAAATAGGGTTGTTGGGTGCAGCTGCATTTTTGAGCAGTGTCTGGCCACCTAGAGAAGTATGTTGAGAATTCTGGGCTGACTTCTGAGGTCAGAGGGAAAGCTGCTATGACTGGTTGTTAAATTTTGTTATAAGCATAGGAGGGCAAGATGTTGGAGTCCTGTTTTAAGCTGTAGTAAGCAGCTTATTTTTAGAAGTGCTCAGGGAATCCTACTGGGATGCTTATTGTGGAATAATGTCTTTAGGTTTTACTACATGACTTAGGGTTTTTTTGTTTTGTTTTTTGTTTATTGTTTTGGTTTTGGTACTGAGATCATATCTTTTGATTGTTGGGGCACATACATAGCTTTATGGATATCAAACATGATAATCTATAGATTAGAGACCATTTCTGTAGTTTTTAGGTATTGAGAAAGGAGATATTTTTGTGTGGAGAGAAGTGTAATTAGTAAAAACCAGTTTGATTCTCTTTTTTTTTTTGGGAGAAATATACATGTATACCTGAAAGTAACATGGTATGTCAACTACAATTTTTTTAAATTTTAATTTCAGTGTAGTTAACATACAGTGTTCTGTTAACTACAATTAAAAGAATAATAAAATACTTTTCTCCAAGAAAAAATATGCATACAAAACATATAATCAGGTAGTATACTGAAATTCTTAAGTAAAGATTTCTGGTGAAAACACTGGAGATAGGGAGTGAAGCAAAGGCTTGAAGTCAGAAGAGCTGCCTCTGCATTTTAATTTGCCACAGCTTCACAATCTGTCCTCTGACATGTCACTCAACTGTTTTTGAGAGTTGTTTTTTCATCAATAGGTGGCTACCTCACCATTATTTTATGAGGGTCTAGTGGAATATCATCAATGTAAACTTTTATTTTATTTTAAAGATTTTATTTATTTGAGAGAGAGTGTGCGAGCTGGTGGGGGTGGGTGTGGAGAGAAACAGAGGGGGAGGGAGGGGGAAAGAATCTCCAGCAGACTCAGTGCTAAGCATGGAGCCTGACCTGGGGCTCAGTCTCAGAACCCTGAGATCATGACCTGAGCTGAAACTAAGAGTCAGACACTTGACTGACTGAGCCACCCAGGTGTCCCTTAAGCTTTATTTATTTATTTATTTTAACATACAGTGTTTTATTAGTTTCAGGCATACGATATAGTGACTCAGCAATTCATACATCACCCTGTGCTCATCACGACAAGTGCCCTCGTTAATCCCCTTCACCTGTTTCACCCACTCCCCACCCACCTCCCCTCTGGTAACCCTCAGTCCTCTGTAATTGAGTCTCTCTTTTTTTTTTTTAAGAGTCTCTTTCTTGATTTGTCTTTTTCCCCCCTTTCCTCATTTGTTTTGTTTCTTAAATTCCTCAAGTGAAATTGTATGGTATTTGTCTTTCTCTGACTTATTTCACTTAACATTATATTCTCTAGCTCCATCCATGTCATTGCAAATGGTAAGATTTCATTCTTTTTTATGGCTGAATAATATTCCAGTGTGTGTGTGTGTGTGTGTGTGTGTGTGTGTGTGTGTGTACCACATCTTCTTTATCCATTCCCTTCATCAGTCGCTAGACACTTGGGCTGCTTCCTTAATTTGACTGTTGTAAATAATGCTGCTGTAAACATTGGGGTACATGTATCCCTTTGAATTAGTGTTTTGTATTCTTTGGGTAAATCCCCAGTACTGTGTTTGTGGGATTGTAGGGTAGTTCTATTTTTAACTTTTTGAGGAACCTCCATACTGTTTTCCAGAGTGGCTGCACTCATCCATGTAAACTTTAAAGCATTACCTCACTGTGAGAGATAATACTTGGTAGTATTATCACTGTAAAAAGGCATAAACAATCTTTATGGGTTAAGATGAATGAGGATTGAATGAGGTAATGTGGTGGGACAATACTTGTACAGTGTTATGTACTCTGCAAATGTGTATGTGTGTGTTCTTTCTAATAACAAAGTCTGAATAATTGAGACTTGATAGCACTTAAGAGAGTCTCAAGTTGGAGGGCCTAGAGAAATAGTGTGAACTCTAAAATAAAAATGGGCTTATTCTGAATAGCCAGATATAGAAATAAAAAATATCTCTCTAAAGTTAGCCAAATAAACTCCTGAACCTAAAGTGTGTGTGTGTGGGGGGGGGGGGGTGTACTCCTTAGAGCTTAAAACCAGAAACACAAATATGCTTTGGGGTTAGAACATTGTTCCAAGTCTTAGCCCAGAGCAGCTATTTACAGCAGCCATAAATCCTCTTAGATAGGGGTAATGGTAATGGGAAATGTGACCAATCCCTTTAACAGTGGAGAGCAGTGAGGAGGACTACCAGGCACTGCTATAATAATTGGAGACGATTCAAATGAATAAATAATGAGCTAAATAAATATTTAAATGTACTCCAAGATAAAAACCTGAAAAGTGATTTTCTAATTTGTTGAAGTAATGTGAAACACAAATTAAGACTTGCATATGGGGAGAATTCCTGGCTTTGGTTATACCCGCTTGCTTGCTTCTCAGGATAGGGCACTGCACGTTTGGATGATTTGAGAACTTTCTGTGTTTTGGCACCAGTTGGCACTGGGGACATGATGTGACCAGTGAAGGTTGACTTTGAGTTCTTCTGAGGAAAAACCTTTATCAGCTGCTGAACTTGCTGTTCCCCGGATCTCTTTCATCAGTCAGAAAGTCCTGGGAGATGATAATTGACTTTTCTACCAGGACCAGCTCCCTGAAGCACGTACGGGTCTCTTTACTCTGTTGTGATATCTCTGTAAATAATTAAGAGGCAGAGATATGATGTCTGGCCTGACGGCTAAGTGCTTGTATGTTGAGGGCCTGAGAGTGACTCCCATGGATGATTGACTTGGGGCTCAGACTGCTGCCGCGGAGATGCTTGCAACAACCCACAGTGTCATATTCTCGGAGAAGGACAGGTTCTGTGCAAAGGTTTCTCCCAGGAAAGTCAGCCCCACCAGTGATCTGGACATTAGCATGGCACCTGTCAGAAACTGATGCCCGCCCAGAAATATCTTTAAAACTAATAATGCCACTGAACCCTCCCAGGAAGGTAGGAGTCAGATGGGAAAAGATTGGGTTAATGCCTGGATTATGTTCATGCCTCAGCTTTTGGGCAGTAGCAGGCAGATCAGTTTTAGTGGCATTGAGTCAGAACTGAGAGAGCTTCTGGAGCTTAAGTCAAATAGATAAAAAATCAGAATAGGTTTATCTTTCTAAGTCATCTTTGGTGCAAAATATTATTACTGTGCACTAAAATATGAAACTTAGATAATTTTGTGGTGATAAGTGCGAAGCATTAGGAGTAGTTGGTTATCATTTTGTTCTTTTAAGCATATGGAACACACATCAGACAATTTGAAAACTGACACACCTCCTATACTTGACGGCTGTGTGAGCAGAACATGTAAGAATAGAAGGGAGGGAAACTTACATGTATTTCTATAGACATGATTTCTCTAGGATGGTATTAAGCATCAGAGAGGGAGAAAAACCATGAGAGACTCTTAACTCTAGGAAACAAACTGAGGGTTGCTGGATGGGAGGTTGCGGGGGGGAATGGGGTAACTGGGTGGATGGGCATTAAAGAGGCCATGTGATGTGATGAGCATGGGTGTTATATGCAACTGATGAATTAATTGAACTCTACATCTGAAACTAAGGATTTGCTATATGTTGGCTAATGGAATTTAAATTAAAAAAAAGTTTATGGCATGTGAAAGAAAATTGTGAAAAGTGATGCTAAATTTTGACAGCTGAGTATCCTAGATTTTGTTACCTACACATTGTAAATTGAGCGGTTTTTAATTACAGCTTTCAAATTAGTGTGAATATCTATAATGATACTTTTATGAAATGAAAAAGCAAAAGGAGGTGGTCTTAGGAAGGCTAGCAATGATATCTAGTGTATTTAAGGAGAGATGTATAGAAGTAGATGAGGGAATTCAACATTGGAGGGTAGAAAAGAGAAACCATGGAGGTGTGAAAAATTAGGCAGATCACTTGTCATCTGCACACATCTTAGACTTTCTTCACTGAAATTCAATAAAGGTTTAGCCTTAATTTTTATACATTTGATTTCTAATGTTTTTAGTTACTACTAAAATAATGTGGTTACATTTAGACCCTTTGTTCATGGGGAAAATAAAACAATCCTGTTTTTATTTGGATAGATCCACGTGAGCATGGGACTGTGGTTTTTTCTTCGGGGCCTGCTCAATTCTGACTTATCACTTGTCTTTCTAGGTCAATGGCGTGCAACTGTATGGGAAATCTCGCCGAGAAGCAGTCTCTTTTCTCAAAGAGGTGCCTCCTCCCTTTACCTTGGTTTGCTGTCGACGATTATTTGATGATGAAGCTTCTGTGGATGAACCAAGGAACACTGAAGCCCCTCTTCCCAAGATGGAGGTACTAGCTGAATATTCTATGGTTCCCATAGGAATGAGCATTCATCAAGAATGCCCTGAAGAGTGTATTTGGATATGAAAGGAGGGGAGAAATTTCCATCTTCTTTTATTTGACTGCAGTAGCGCTCAAAGGCAATAATGCATAGCTTTACAAACCGTTACTTTTCGTTTCACATCATAAAACTTTTTCTCTTCTTTTTTTTCTTTTTACTTGAAATGTTGGTGACATTAATGTGCATGCACTTCGATTTTAGAGAACGTTTTTTTAGTAATTTCCTGGGCTCATTACTTTTGGCTCCCAGTTCAACTCAGTTCATCTTAAACTTAAGATGTTGGTGAGTGTTGAATATCTAATGGACTTCCCTTTTTCAGAGCCTTAGAAATATGAAGATCTATGACCAATTTCGAAGTGAGTAAAAATTGCTGTAAAAGCCTTCAGAAGGTCAGAGAATAAAATAACATTTTCTGTGCTCTTGGTACTTTTTTTTTTTTTTTAAGAACATTGTGATTATAAAAACAGTTTTAAGCACGTGCTTTACCATTTTTTTTTTTAAAGATTTTATTTATTTACTTGACAGAGACAGCGAGAGAGGGAACATAAGCAGGGGGAGTGGGAGAGGGAGAAGCAGGCCTCTCACGGAGCAGGGAACCCAATGCGGGGCTCGATCCCAGGACCCTGGGATCACAACCTGAGCCAAAGGCAGACGCCTAATGACTGAGCCACCCAGGTGCCCCCGTGCTTTGCCATCTTATGCCAATTGTAACGTCATCTCTTATGCCACTTCCCCTACCCTACCCCCACTCCCTTACAGATTATAGTTCCTTAACACCAGTTTATTTATTTATATATTTTTTAAGATTTTATTTATTTGACAGAGAGAGTGTACAAGCAGGGGGAGCAGCAGAGGGAGAGGGAGAAGCAGACTCACCGCTGAGCAGGGAGCCTGATGCAGGGCTTGATGCCAGGACCCTGAGATCATGACCTGAGCTGAAGGCAGACATTTAACCAACTGAGCCACCCAGGTGCCCTGAGCTGAAGGCAGACATTTAACCAACTGAGCCACCCATTAACACCAGTTTAGACACACAGAGCCTTCCCTTTACCTGCCTGTGGTCTGAGTTTCAAGATAATCATGCATCTACCACTTAGTGAATTCTTGAGCAAATAACTTGACTTTCTGTTCATATTCTTTCTTTGAAAATTGTGGATACTTATAGTACTTACTGCCCTCATCAGTTTGTGTGAGAAGGAAATGAAGTAATATATGCCCAGCTCTTAGTGCAATGCCTTGCACATGAGAAGTGCTCTGGAAAAGTTAATTATAGCTCTTGACTCCTCCAGTCCAGCCATCTTTGTTTCCTGATTGCCTGAAGTATGTGCGAGGCTAGCCCTGCCTTATGGTCACAGATGCTTTCATGTGTATTAAGCTTGCTTTTACAAGAAAACTTAGCTCCTGTGAGCAGAGTTGTATCTTAAAATTATTTTGTGTCTCATAGTGTTTTTATTCTGTACCGGGTGTATAAGAATTGCTTAGTCCATTATTGATTGAGAATCTTTTTTTTTTAAAGATTTTATTTATTTGACAGAGAGAGACACAGCGAGAGAGGGAACACAAGCAGGGGGAGTGGGAGAGGGAGAAGCAGGCTTCCCGCGGAGCAGGGATCATGACCTGAGCCGAAGGCAGATGCTTATTGACTGAGCCACCCATGTGCCCCGAGAATCTTTTTTTTCTTAATGTTTATCTTTGGTAAAACATATTTCAGGGAAGGAACTTGAATACCACTTTTGTGATTCTTAGTATCTTTGCTAAAATTCATGTGGATGAGGGCTTACCTCTAAAGATTGATAAAAATGCCTTTAATCTAATCTTACAGGGTGTGTAAATCACCCAGCTTGCTGACTCAGTGCTCCCATCTGTCATCCTTTACCACAATGGGTAAACAACAGCTTTGAATTATTCTAAATGTCAGCCTTGCTGCCCATTAGTTGATTGCTTTCTATTCTGTAAATACAGGAGTTATACAGAATTGATTGTATCAAAGTGATGTATCTCAGGTTGGAGTATAATATCTTATATACCTTGGATGCTTTAACATTTCTGTAAACTTAGGCTTTATAAGTGTGTGCGGTTTCTTAAAATCCTGGCTTTTCTTTTTTTTTCTTTTTTCATTTATCCCCATATCATCTTAGGTTCTTAAACCTTATCTGGTTAGGCAGCTCAGCCAGAATTCTAATGCTCATTAATAAGTGAGGGTATTAAATGCCCCAGTAAAACATCAATCATATTATATTAGCTATTGGAACTTTACTTTTTATTGGAAGGTATAAAAATGTTTTCTTTTTAAATATCATTTCCTCACATCAGGCTGATATATACAGAGGTTATTGATCCAGAACATCCCACTAATTTCAAGTTTTGTAATTCAAGAACCCAGAAATTGTTCCCATGTTTAGACTCAATCCACCATGGATTGAGTTTTGACTTTCCATGTCCTGCGGGGACAGTTTGAGGACCAACCCTAATTTAAAAAATGTTTTTGTACTTGCTATGGTGCCTTACTCTTCCATATTAGATGGGTCCCCTCCCTTTGATTTCATTAAGTGGATTTTCTAATGCAAGTCACTAAAAATTATGTTCCTGGGAATGATGCACTTTGATTCTATTTACTAAGAGCACCCTAAGTTTTAAGAAGTCTATTTTTAAAGATTACTATTTAGTCTGTAGCTTTATTTAAAAAGTTTCAAGGGATATGCAGTCAAAGATGGATGATTTGTTAATGTATTGGACAAATATTTATCAAGCGCCTACTGTGAGCCGGGCTCTGTTGTGTGCTGAGTGGATAGCTATTGGTAAACCCCATGGTAGCCCACACAGAGTTTCCATTCTAGCTTGTCATTTTGTTAGTTGCTAGGGCTACAAAGAACAAGAAGATAATCTTTGAGCTTCAGATAGATGTTCAGAGTATTTTGAGGAAGATAAATCATATGAAAACGCAATACAGTGCTGTAAATAGTAATAAAAACTGAAGTTTGAAGCAGCTCTTCTTCTGTGTAGTCGACTCATTTACCCGCTATCATTGAGCTTCCTAGAAGTCCCTGTAGCAGTGACTCTCCCTGAAAGGAGGGGGGCGCCTGGAATAGGGGCTTTGGGGGTATGAAGTCAAGGAAAATAACCAAGGACTTGTGTATTGGATAGTTTTGCTGACTTAGATCCTCCAAGATGAGATTTTCATTATTTCAACTCAGTGATTTTTTTTTTTTTTTTTTACCGGTTTTTTAGACTTAGATGATTCCCAAGGACTTGGATTTTTTTCCACTTTTCCTAGTGAAGTTTTTCTTGAAAATTTCCAGAAGCCAGCGAAGTGGTTTCTCTTGTGTCTTGTACTATCCTCTCTCTCTGTTGGCATCTTTCTATCTTTCACTGTAATTATGAGTTCATGTTTTGCTACCTAAATATCTTATAAGCTTTGATTGTATATGGTATTTTCATTTTTTTTCTTAAATTGCGTATTTTTCCTTTTATGCTTCTAATGGGATGACAGAACTCATTGAAGTATAAGAGGTCAGTGTTAATATTTTGAATGAAACAGGTACTTTACATTTAAAAAAATCCAACTCTATGAACAGTCTGCATTTTTAAGTACTTGAATTTCCATGAAGATCTTATACTAGAGTGTGTATGCCCCAGGGCATGCCCCTTCTGAAAAGATTAAAAAGATAAAGTATGCATGCCAAAGAGAATTCCCAGTTGGAGAAGAAGCTATGAGATTCCTGATATGTTAATTCTTTTCAGAATTGAAAGGACAATGTTTTGAAGCATTTATCTTTTTCAGGCTGACCACAGTGTAGGCATCAATACTGAAGATGATGATGATGGGGAATTAGCACTATGGTCTCCTGAAGTCAAGATTGTTGAACTCGTAAAAGATCATAAAGGCTTGGGATTCAGCATCTTGGATTACCAGGTATAAGAATCTATATTGAGTTTTTGGAGAGATTTGTTTTAAAGGTATGTGAAGTAGTAATTATTTAAGGTACCCACTAGGGAAAACTGAATGATTTGAGATATAATGCTACCATCCAAAGACAGGTGTTAAAATTTCCATTGTTACCTTTGCATTTGGTAGCTTTCTTAGTGAATAAAATGAGGGATGATACAATAATTGAACAGTGAGGGAAGCAATAATTTTATACCCATGGATGCTTTTAGAGACTGGAGTTTGAAGAATTTTTTTATATGGAGGGTTTTTCAGTCCCATTTTTATTGAAATCTATTTCACATATCATAAAATTCATGCATTTCAAGCATGCTTTGGGTTGTTTTTAGTATATTCGGAGTTGTGCAGCCATCCCCACAGTCTAATTTTAGAACCCTTTCATCACCCCAGAAAGAAACCCGTCCACATTAGAGTCATTCCCAACTCTCACTCTTCTATCTCCACTTCACACGAAGGTTTTTGTTTTGCTTATTTGTTGATATCAATGAGCTTGATTAAATAGAAATGTTCTTGATGAAATTACATGTTTATATTTAACACAGAATACATACTATTTATGTATTTATATGTATTCCATTTATAGCTAAAGTCACTAATGCATTTGGAGGGTTGTGTGTGAAAGATCACAATAGGACATCTATATGTTGTATCAGTTTAGTGGTTTACAGTATTTTTAGACCTTCTGATTATCATGGGGAATTTAAAACTGTTGGCAAAAAACCTCTTCACTTTTAAGATGCATGTTTTAATACTTTAGTGCTGCCTAAACACATTGTGGTTTAATAAAGCAAAATGTACTCTATCAAAGCACATAAAATGCCAAGTGATATAAAAATCAATTTTTTTAATATAATAAGGCATTCGGGAACAGATTAAAAGAAAAATACTTTGAGCATTCTGTAAGAACATTAAATTCCATATTTAGGTAGTGTGATTTAAGATTACTGAAATAGATTGTTCGTTTTTGCTGGCATATTTCTGTGCCAGATAACCCTCTCTGTTATTAGAACTTTTCTTTGGAATATTACTGAATTATGATTTGTGGATTATAAATAATGCATATTTGGGGAAATATTTTTATCAAGTATCAATACTGTAAGATTTTAGAACTTTCTGTACTGGTTAATATAAGGGTATATGGGGGATGGGGTAACTGGGTGATGGACATTAAGGAGGTCACATGGTATAATGAGCACTGGGTGTTATGTAAGACTAATCACTGACCTATACCTCTGAAACTAATAATATATTCTATGTTAATTAATGGAGTTTAAGTTTAAAAAAAATAAAAACTATTAAAAATATAAGGGCATATCAAACAAATTGTAGGTACCATCTCAATTTTTCTTCCCCAATGTACCCTTATTATCTACCACGTGATAAATGATAAGCATTCGCAGAATGATTGAATAAAGTTTAGTTTAGCCAAAAATAACTGGAAGTAAATGAACACATTCAATGAGATTTTTTGTTAACCATTTTGATAATTAGGATTTAGTTTACGAAACACCTTTCAGATGAAGTGTTAGATATGAAAACACCTTTCAGATGAAGTGTTAGATATTCAGCTACATTTCCATTATGATTGGAACCTATATGTATTTGCATTCTTATATAATGGTTGCTCTTACCCTCTTAAATGACATTATGTGTAAGTTTTATATTTTGAATATTCCATGTTAAAGCAGAGAAGTGCTTTAGAAATAAAAACTTCAGTAAAGGAGAGAAAGAAAAAGTTGAGAGTCTTTAAGAGTTTAACCTGTAGTTAACAAGAATTCTTGTATCAGTTCTGAGCTTTACCCTTAAAAAAAAAAGTTCCAAATATGGAAAAAAATTTTTCTTCACTGCACTCCTATAGGTATGCCTTGAGGCATACTTTGGTTTTTTTTAATTTTATTTTTTTAATAAAATTCTAGGTTTCTCCCCCCACCCCTTATCCTCCTATAATCATCATTACATATACTGACATTTCTGCACAAATTGTATAAAGTAATTTTGCTGCAAAAGAAGTAATTTTGCCTTTGTGCTTCTCAGAGAACTGATAGAAAAATATTTTATTTTTTAAACGCTGTTTTGATTCATATTAAAGCACTCAGCTTATTTACTTCTGTAGCTAAACCTTGGAAGCAAAAACATTCAATCTTAAACTGAATTTTTTTCTCAAGTCAGTCTTAAGTACATTTACTTATAATTGTATTCAGCACATTTCACCATTTGTCAGTGGCATACAGAACTGTTAAACACTATGACATTTAGATGACACATAAACAATTTAAAATTTGGTTTCGGGCAAGCTAATTAAGTGGTTATATTGTCCATTGTTGTAATTAGGTAATAAATTCTAAAGTTCAAAAAAATTTTTTTTGCAAGGGCAGGTGAAGGTTTAGCAAAAGTCGTGAAAGGCCATGTTCCCGGCTATTACTGTATTTGATGCATCCTGTGTGAATTTATTAGGTAGCTGAATAGGGCCAATGCAGATCCACCCACATCCCCTTTCCCCACTTAGCACGTTTAGAGTAAGAATACTGTAGATACATTTTGGCCACACAGAAAGTTTTAGGACAGTGGGTGAGATTCCAGGTTGCATTAGCAGTATTGAAGAGATTGAAAATCTACTTAGCAATAGTAATTTCGCACTAACTGGTTTTTCTCTAGGATAGTAAGAACTTCCTCAGGAACCTGACAAAATTATATACAGTGTCTGTTTCATTGGTGCTTATGCAATTTCTTCATCTGTAAAATGGGGATAATGTCTAGCTCAAAGGATTGCTGTGGATTAAGTAAATGCATGTGTAAAGAAATAGGAAATGTTAACATTACTATGGGTATGTGAATATTGATAATCATCCAATTTAGAAAATAAACTACAGAAGTCTAGATATTGTCCTTGAAGGTATAGCCCTACTACAGTATATTTGAACCCTACCAATTTTTAGCTCTCTAGTTAGATTAGGAAAATTAATACGTAGATACCTTTGTTTAGTGAAATCTAAATTTAATTGTAAAATTACATTCTAAAATGGAACCAACTCCTGATGAACCATATGTGAGTTATCCTGTTGTGGATTATGGGCCAGCAGTTTGCTTTTGAGTGAGCAGATAAAGGATCTTGAATTGGCCATGGAACTATGGGGTAGTTATCTGGATAGGTGGAAGTCTGAAAATTCAAAGAGCAAAGAGCAAACTGGATATACATTTTCATGAAAGGCATTTAGAATAGATGGGGGCAAAGGAAAAGGAGAAAGCAAAAGGGAATCATATTTACTATAACATAGTAAACTATGGTTTACGTAGTTTTTATGTTGCAGTAAATATGATTCAGGTTGTAAGCCACCTCATTAGATTTTAGGATAAAGAGATAATAGCTTTATTGGCTCTGATTTGAATGAAAGTAGAATATTTATTAGTCTCAAATATTTCTAGGTACTACTCCATGTAGTGGCTAGTTAAAATCCTGCCTTATATGTCTACCGTATTAGAAGACTCATTGGTCACTATAATGTCATACCTTAGAGGATAGTGTCATGGAAAACAGCAGTGTGCGTAATTTATCAAGAACATGAATATTATGGCTTAACTATGTACTCTGTTTCTAAGCAATACAAAACTTCAGAAATATGGTTATAACTTTTTATAGTATAATTTCTTGCCAGTTTCTAGATGTGGTTTTCATATTGTGCTTTAGTTATGATTATGTGTAATGTCTTTCTTCCTTGGAATATTACTAATACTCATACTAATCCTAATATTAATACGAAGACAACTAATACAAATCCAATAATAATAGCTAACATTTATTGTTTACTGTTTGCTGGGCATTGTTCTGATTGCTTTATGTATTCCTCACAAGAACCCTGTGGAGTAGGTACTATTATTATCCTCATTTTTGAAGTGAGGAACCTGAAGCACAGAGAGGTTATGTAACTAGTCCAAGTTCACACAGCTAGTATATGGCAGAACTATAATTTGAACTCAAGCAGTCAGCTCCCAGAATCTATGCTTTTAACTACCATATTATGTTGCTCCTTTCCTTATGAGTGCATTTTATTACAGGAGATTTTTGTACTAAATTTATTATAGCAGATCTTCTTGTTTTTCCGGCTTGTAAAAAAATTTCATATCTTAAGGACAAGCTGCTAGATAGCATTCTAATTTTTAATGCTTATATGAAAGTTTAGTAAGTATTGAAAATTAATATGTGTTCATATGCATTGTGTAAAAGCTAGTGTTTATTGCTTCACATGAAAATAATTACAAATTTAAGAATGCTAAATTAGTGCAACTAATTTGGGCTATTATTCAATAATGAAGCAATTATTAGGTAGCGCGAGTCTGTGATTTTTAAAAATTTCTATCAAAAAGCTTGAAATAAATTTAGAATTGTGTGGATTTCACCTTGGGTTGACCTTATATATTAAACATGGCAAGTGGATATTTTCTGGTGTTTTGATTTATGTTGAACTTTGAATAACCCCTCATGATTATAATTTACTGGAAATGTTTGACATTAGCCAATTTTTGAACATTAGCCATGATATTGCCATTCTTAATACTTTTGAATTTCAGTGATTTAGAAGGTAAAATTTATTAACCAATAATTCTCTTCCTTCCAACATCCCAGTCCTCATTTCTCTCCCCTCCTGATATGGACAGACTCAATTTTTGCCAGAGCAGATATTTTTAAAAGACTTTGGGTTTATCTCAGACACTAAGATAGATAAAAATTAGAAAACATTATAGCATAGCCATTGAGAGGTGATTCATACATAAATACTGTTAGTAATATTTTAAAAAATTGTTTGAAAGACCAAAGACAAATGATGACTCACTAAAAACAATAGTGAAAATATTCCTCCCTATTAAAAAAAAAAAAAAGGCGATTAATTTTTCCTAACAGAAGAAATGGGTTATAAAGCCCAAATAGTATGAGTATAAAATATTGCAGTATTGTTGAGTCTTGGATATGGCATACCTTACTATTTCTGAGAAAAACTTAGTGTGCAGTTTTTGCCTGACTTCTTCCTAACTCCATTAGATAAATTCTTTAAAAAAAGATTTTAGGGGTGCCTGGGTGGCTCAGTCGTTAAGCGTCTGCCTTCGGCTCAGGTCATGATCCCAGGGTCCTGGGATCGAGCCCCGCATCGGGCTCCCTGCTCCGCGGGAAGCCTGCTTCTCCCTCTCCCGCTTCTCCCTCTCCCGCTTCTCCCTCTCCCACTCCCCCTGCTTGTGTTCCCTCTCTCACTGTGTCTCTCTCTGTCAAATAAATAAATAAAAATCTTAAAAAAAAAAAAAAAAGATTTTAAAACTTGTATGAAGAGATTGTGTAAATTTTATGTATGTGGCTTTAAATTGGCTTTTTTCTTATATGTACAACAGAATGACTTTCTCTGCACATTAGAAATGTATGTATGTATTATTATTACTATTTTTTAAGTACTTTATTTTTAAGTAATCTCCACATCCAACGTGGGGCTAGAACTTACAACCCCGAGAACTTGAGGGTTTTAATTTTTGCTATTTTCGGTGGCTGCGTCTACCAGTACACAGTGTTTACTAACTTGTGGAAGCCCAATATCATTACGTTCCTGTCAGCTAATTAGTTCAGAGAATCTAAGGTAGAGAATTAGATAGGTATTAACATAGGTTAGCATATAGTAGTACATACAGTAGTAATATTAAAAAGTCAGATACAAACCTATACTATTTCTAGAACCTAAGACACGGAGGACGGTCATGTGTTGCAGGTTACTATATGTACAGTTTCATGCTCAACGGACCTCGTAACATG
Source organism: Leptonychotes weddellii (assembly GCF_054177405.1). NCBI lineage: Eukaryota > Metazoa > Chordata > Mammalia > Carnivora > Phocidae > Leptonychotes > Leptonychotes weddellii. The sequence goes on from NC_138372.1 coordinate 46,061,903, forward strand.
GACACCAATATCCGGGCTGGTTTTTCCTTTTGTTGTTGTTTTTGTCTTTTTTTTTTCCCCCCAAAAAAGATTTTATTTATTTATTTGTCAGAGAGAGAGAGAGCGAGCACAGGCAGGGGGAGCATCAGGCAGAGGGAGAAGCAGGCTCCCTGCTGAGCAAGGAGCCCGATTTGGGACTTGATCCCAGGACCCTGGAATCATGACCTGAGCGGAAAGCAGATGATTAACCGACTGAGCCACCCAGGCATGCCCGCCCCCTTTTTTTAAAGGAGTTCTTTGGGTTCACTTCACCCGTGTAGGATTAAGATAGTAAGAGTAAGAAAAATGGCGTCAATCTGCTACTGACGGTAGTGTCCATGTTTTTGCAAATATATAGCTTGCTGTTGAACAAACCACACATCTGCATTTAAAGGTCACTTTTGCTTAGGCTGGTAAAGGCTATTCGGTGCCCGTCCCTGATTCCTATCCACATTTATTTTTATTAACATCAAAGTGCCAACTGGGGTGAAGATTTCTTTTCACAGAGGATTTGCTTCCTTTCCCTCTATGGGGAAGTTCTGTATCTTTTAAATCATTTTAAGCTGCTTCATTTGAAAAATAATTCTTAGTAGTGTGTTCATGGAGTGGATTGATTGTGGCTAGTGGGGAAATTCTCTTATGGCTTAAAGATTGCTTTTCAAGCCTGAGAAGTGGGTGAATGAAGGGAGCCCACTCCTGGTGTGTGGAGTCTGTAGTGTGCTCAGGATGATGACTGACTTCCAAAAACCACAGTGCAGCAAGACTAAAGGCATCAGGAGACCAGAAGCCACTTAATAAGAGATCAAAGAGGCTGTGTGTATATCAGCTTGAAATCCAGATAGTACAGATCAAAAGCTTGCCTTAGTGAGGCAGCTGCAGGGGGATGAGTTAGCAGGAGGCCCCAAAGATCTTAAGTCAGGCCTGATGTTGAACTTTGCGGGAATTTCATGGCTCCTCTGGAATACGAATTTGGAGGGGAAAAAAAATCCCATTGTGTCTAATGGGGGGGAGACGGAATAGAAGGCAGGCAGCAAATGCTTGTCAGCTGGTTGGTGCTTTCTCATAGGGTGACTCCCCTTTTATTTTATTTATTTATTTTTTAATATTTTATTGATTTATTTGACAGAGAGCAAGCGAGAGCAGGAACACAAGCAGGGGGAGTGGGAGAGGGAGAAGCAGGCTTCCCGGGGAGCAAGGAGCCCGATGCGGGGTTCGATCCCAGGACCCTGGGATCACGACCTGAGCTGAAGGCAGACGCTTAACTACTGAGCCACCCAGGCGCCCCGGTGACTCCCCTTTTAACAGATGTTTCTTAAGGACTGTTTCTGCTTCATACTAGGAGGCATTGCTGAGGAGGAGGAGAAGATCCTGAAAATGGTGTATCTGTTGTATTACCTTTCATGAGTGTTTCACAAATAGCCGAACTGCAGATTATTAGTGTTCATGAAATAGCCACAGAGAGCTAAAATAGAGGTATAAAGATGCTCAGATTTACTGCAAAACCTGGCAATTATATCTCTCTTGTGAAATGCTGAACATATTCCAGGAAGTTAGTGGGTATTAGTCTAGCTGCATATCTGTCTCCCATGTAATTAAAAACAGAATAATAACTGTCAAAAAAAAAATGTTGGTCTAAAGAGGAAACTCCTTCTCCAGAGCTATTTCATCACCAGGCTTTCCCGACCTCTCTGGGTATGAGGTGTTTTGGACGTCCTCCCTTGATTCTGATGTCACCATCGAGAACCATGGTGTGTAGATGACAAGTCATAGCCCCTCCTGCAGTATGGCAGAAAGACTGAATCAGAAACACCAACAGGTAATGAGAATGTTTTCCCCAGGCATGGTGCTTTGTACTGCTCTGCCCTGTCTGTGGGTGTCATTTGGAGCCAGGCAGTGATCAAAGAGGCCATGCTCTCTCCAGTGAGGGCCGGGAAGTGGTGCTGTCTCCTTGTGGTACCAGAGGCCTAATTTGTTAATGATGCATGAAAGGGGATTGGCTGCCTGATCTTTATATACCATTTTCTAGGGCTCAGATTTCCCTTTCAGCTGTTCCTTTTGTATTTTCCTTTAGTCAGATACGACATTCTCTCGTACGCCACTGTGAGCATATAGGATGGTTAACAGCACTAGCTTAGAAGTCAGAGAGGACCAGGTTTTCATTCTGGCTGTGCCTCCCTACTAGGACTTTGGACAGGCTTGTTAGTCTTTCTTATTCTCAGTTTACTAAAATAATCATCTCTGAGGTAGAAATAATATTTGCCTTATAAAGTTGTAAAGACTAAATAAAAGACGTATATAAATGCCCACACTTTCCTAGGCATAAAATAACATGGTTACCAGTTACTGAAAAATGATTATTCTGAAAAACAGAATCTGAGCACACAGTGGCTATACCTGTTACTCATTCTCTCCTTCAAAATAATTTATTGTTTGTTTAATATGAGCTAGTATGGGGTATATACAGATGAAAAGAGATGTTAAAGATCTTTGACAAATGTATATTGAGCATCCTCTATGGCAGGCACTGTTCTGGACATGGAGAATATAGTAGTGAACAAAATAAACCATAGACTCCATGTCCTCATGGAGTTTAAATTCAATTGGGAGTAGAGAGTCAGTGGATAAATAAACATATGTTATATACACTAAAGGAAGAGAACAACTCTATATAATAAATTATGGTTTTAGCAGTGCTGGAAGTGAGACTAAGCCTCTGTGATGATTGCTTTTTAGGATTCAGAGGGACCTTACAGGGAACTGAGGTATGCCTTGTAGACAAACAGGTAGTGGACATAGGAATGTCCCGGGATTGATTACTTGGTCCTTATTTCAAGTCTTGTTCTTCTTCTTTTTTTTTTTTTTTTTTAGTGGCTGTTAACTGTATGTACCTCTGTCTAAACTTTTGAGTTTTATTCCTTTTAATGAAAAATCCTTTGAGAAACTTTGTGTTCTCCTATTTTATTTGGAAAACAGGACACCATTTCACATGGTAATAATAGCCCATGATTATGGATTATGTGCTGCTGGGTCAGACATTGCTTACACCCTTGATATATACATGAACTGATTCAATCATCCCCACAAACCCATGAGGTAACTCCTGTAATCGTCTTCATTTTATGGCTGAGGAAACTTGGTAACAAGAGGTTAAGGAATTTGCTCAAGATCACCCAATTAGTCGGGAGTGGAGCTGGGCTTCTGAGCTCCAGTGGTGTGAAATACAGCCTTCAGACCAGAAACGACACTGATTCTTCATAACCATGGCTTTACACAGTGATAAATGACAAAAAATTTCCAGTTGTCTTTCCAGAGAAAAATACTTATTACAATTCCAAAAGATTTACTTGAGATCATTTCTTGTGGTTCCTTGCATTGACTCCTCCCACCTGGCCAAAGCTCTTTAGAGACCTGGCGGCTTTCTTCACCGCCAGAGAGTACAAACTGTTGTGTTACGTCCTAGATTTCCTAGCAGGACTCTGTGGCCTTTCTCCTGTACATTTTCAAAGTTGGCAAAGTTTTATTCTTCATGTTACATGCTGCATATTACAGAGTATTGGCTTCCCGTTCAAGGATTTTTCTTAAAAATCACAGAATTTTTTCTACGGAGTGCAGGGCATACTGTGTCCTTGATATGGCCGTGTGTGTCAGCAAACCTCCCAGCCTAGAGACAGTTTCTGTCTTTCAGTGTCTGCTCCAAGGGACAAAGAGGGCTGAGGACGCCATGCTGCTCTGAGCCTCTCTTCAGATGCCGAGGTCTATGTATCTGGAGAGTTACAGGGTCAGCTCTTTATTTTCACGTGTTACCATGTAAGCATAATATCACCAATGGTTTAGTAGTTGATGGCACTGTTGGTTTAAATCACATACGTTCAGTTGAGTTTAAAAGACGGTAAACTCAATGGTAATTGTTAACTCCTCAGTCCCATATTTCCTGCTGACTTCTCCGTCATCATCTTCACAGTGGTAAGTATTGAACAGTAACAGTACTTATGAAGTGACCTCTATGGACTTAGAAAGCACCTTTCATGACCTGTGTCATTTAATGCTTTGCACAGCTCTGTGAAATCTATACTATTGTTGTTCTCACTTCACCAATGAGAAACCCAAGTCTCAGCTAGTATGTATAAGTGCTTAGGCTGAGAATGATTTGTTGGGAAAATGAAAATAAATTCCAAAACTAACATTAGAAAAGCTTTTTCAAGTTTTATGTGTCTACATTTTCCTGACATCATAATAACTTTCAACTAATGTAGTTTTTTCCCCCCCTGGAAGATATTATATTATTTATAAATTCATTTTTCTACTTAACAGTTTTTTGGACAAAATACACATAAAATTGACCATCTTAACGTGTGCAGTTCTATAGTGTGATGTATATTCACATTTCAAGTAACGTAATTTTAATAGAGGGTGTGACTTTGTACTTGAGTACTACTGTCTGCCCAGTGGACATTTCAGCCAGATGATGGGACTTGTAGGTAAAGAATTGTTGTATGGTTTGTTTGTTTTATTTTCGTTAAAACCAGAAAAAGTCCTGGGCCAGGAGTGAATGGGAAACAATTACAGTATGACAAAAAATTTTCAAGAGATAAAACATTCAGGCAACAGATCTAATAGCCAAGGAAAATATCTAATCGGAGACTAGAAAGGATAAGAGAAAGAAATAATCTTCAAGAAGTGATTTCCACGGGACTCCTGCTTGAACCATTTCAATTATTATGGTGCTTAAAATAGACTTTTAAAAAGTACCAAGCTATGCAGAATAAAATTATGTGCAAGCTGATGTATTTTTCTTCCTCTTTACCATATATTTTGGTTTTTTAGCAAGTTTCTCTGTCCACTTCCCTTCCATTGCACTTTTAATTGCCTTATGTGCTGTGCTTACTCTGCTGCTCAGGGACTGTTTAGTTCTATGCATGATGCATGGAAAAATCTATTCTTAATGCCTAATAGTATTTAGGAAGTAATAAGACACAAGGAGCCAGGAACCATATCAGTTTAATCTATGTTGAGTGCACTGAATGTATTTTGTGGGTACTTTGTACATGATGGTGTTGTGGTAATTGGTATGATTAGTGTAATACTTGGCTATATTATAAAATAGTTAAAAATGGGATTAGATTCTGATAAGGTAGCTTGCCCATTATTCATTAAATCATTTATTTATTGCCTAGCATTCACTATAAATACATTTATTTCTCTTTCCTAAAACTAAATGCTTAGCTTGTTGGTCAAATCAGAAGCTCTTTTAGTATAATTAATTACATCCCACTATCTTAAACCAGAACTATTCTAGTGATTTTAATTCGACTAATAGTCCCTGACATGTCTTTTGATGCAATCTAAAAACGGCAAAGAAAAAAAAAAAGTTAAGACTCATCGTATAAAAAAAAAGGCACATGTCCTAAATACTTTGTTTTATGTTTTGTTTCGATTGTAGAATACTCAGGAAGTTAGATCTTGTGTAGTCACAGGCCTTTTTATGAGTTCTGAAAAGACATCACTAACTAAAATTATACCATATTTGTGACTATATTGTGCATCTTTTTTCATTACCGATGCTGTTTTGAATTAACTTTCACATCATACCCTACTTTTTATAGTGGTTTTCTGAATGTTTTGGTAGAAATTAATGACAAATTTGACTCAAGGTACTCTGTCAAATTTAGTTACAGGATTTTGGAGTTGGGGAAACAGATCCTAAGTGTCATATATCCAATGTTCTCATTTTACAGTTGAGGAAGCTGACTCAGAGAAATGAACTTGTGAAATTAGACACAGCCAGGCTGGCACCAAGCTGGGGCTCAAAACTTGTCCCCTGACTTCTGATCCACACCCATCCTACCACTAGTGGATTGAATAGCTGTCTTCCTTGTCTTTCTCCCCTATGTCTATTTTCTCCTTAAAAAAAAAAATATCCTTGGATTCTGTTTCCTGATTGACATTGCTCACAATGGAAATTTTAATTCATACCAGCTGTACACCAGAGCTTCTGCAGATCACCATTTTTTCTTTACAATATCTCTGTGTGTGTGTGTGTGTGTAAAAGAATCTTTCCTTTGCCTTTGTACCAATTCTTTCTTCTGCCTACCTCCAGGATGGAAGAGTTAGTGGTCTCCCTTTTTATTTTTATTTATTTTTTTTAAAGATTTTATTTATTTGAGACAGAATGAGAGACAGAGAGCAGGAGAGGGGGGAGGGTCAGAGGGAGAAGCAGACTCCCTGCCGAGCAGGGAGCCCGATGCGGGACTCGATCCTGGGACTCCAGGACCATGACCTGAGCCGAAGGCAGTCGCTTAACCAACTGAGCCACTCAGGCGCCCTCTCTTTTTAAATATATCGGTTTTTTTTTTTTTTTTTTCCAGTATTCTCCATCTTAGTAACTTACTTGAGATCTTACTTTGAAAATTCACTTAGTTGTTAATTTATATACTCCTCAGTTCAAATAATAGTGGCCATATTTACGAGCATACTCTTCAAGAAACAAGTATTTGCCACTTGTTGCTTTCTCTCAGTTAACCATTGAGTTGGAGTAATTCTCTTATCAAATATTCTGTAGGTATCTACCTCATGTTATCCAGAAATTAATGTATGTACATCCTTTAAAATTATTAAAATATACTTCCTCACACTTCTATGAATAAGTATTTGTGGAGTTAGGCTCAGTAGCCTCATTTTGTGATATTGTATACCACAACATTGAATTCATTGATTAGGAGATCTGTTCATTGGTAGAGCACTTTTTTTTTTTTTATTAAAGATTTTATTTGAGAGAGAGAGAGAGAGAGCATGAGAGGGGGGAGGGTCGGGAGGGTCAGAGGGAGAAGCAGACTCCCCGCTGAGCAGGGAGCCCGACGTGGGACTCGATCCCGGGACTCCAGGATCATGACCTGAGCCGAAGGCAGTCGCTTAACCAACTGAGCCACCCAGGCGCCCGGTAGAGCACTTTTTATTTCATAATTGTTTGAAGTTGTCTTCCCATCCATTTTTTGGAATCATTGTATTTTGGTGAAGGACTCCGGTGATCCAGGAGAGCAGTTATTTTGGTGTCGGGGCCGTACAGCAGCACAGAACTTTAAGAACTAATTCAAGGAATTAAACATGAGATTAAGACTATGTGACTTAACCATATTTCCTCTCATGAGTTTACTGTAGGCCAGCTTTATGTTTTAATATACTCAGTTGACAGTAAGTGTCAAAATTATCAAAGGTAGGGGTGCCTGGGTGGCTCAGTCGGTTAAGCGTCTGCCTTCGGCTCAGGTCATGGTCCCGGGGTCCTGGGATCGAGCCCCCGCATCGGCCTCCCTGCTCGGCAGGAGGCCTGCTTCTCCCTCTCTCCTCCCCCTGCTTGTGTTCCTGCTCTTGCTATCTCTCTCTGTGTCAAATAAATAAAATCTTAAAAAAAATTATCAAAGGTAATCTATACGTAATGTTTTTGGTTTTTTTTAATTTTTTTTTTTTTTTAAAGATTTTATTTATTTTTTTGACAGAGAGAGACACAGTCAGAGAGGGAACACAAGCAGGGGGAGTGGGAGAGGGAGAAGCAGGCTTCCCGCGGAGCAGGGAGCCCGATGCGGGGGCTCGATCCTAGGACCCCGGGACCATGACCTGAGCCGAAGGCAGACGCTTAACCGACTGAGCCACTCAGGCGCCCCTATACGTAATGTTTTTTATTATCGATGTGTAGTTGACATACGCTGTTATGTTTCAGGTGTGCAATGTAGTGATACGACAATTCTATATCTTTCTCAGGGCTCACCATGATGTGTAGTCTCCACCTGTCTCCTTACAATGTTATTACAATATTATTGACTATATTCCGTATGCCCTACTTTTCATTTCCCTGACTTATTTATTTTATAACTGGAAGTTTGTACCTCTTAATCCCCTTCACCTATTAGCAACCACCAGTTTTCTCCTCTGGCAACCACCAGTTCTCTCTATTTGTCTGTTTAATTTGTTTTTTAGATTCTACGTCTAAGTGAAATAATATGGTATTTGTCTTTCTGTGTCTCACTTACTTCGCTTAGCATAATGCCCTGTAGGCTCATCCATGTTGTCACAGAATGGCGAGATTTCATTCTTTTTTTAGTGGCTGAGTAATATTCCAGTGTGTGCGTGTGTGTGTGTGTGTGTGTGTGTCGCATTTTCTTCATCTATTCATCTACTGATAGACACTTGGCGTTGCTTTCATATCTTGGCCGTTGTAAATCCCAGCAGTAGGATTACTGGATCATAGGGTTGTTTTCTTTTTTCTTTTTTTTTGTTTTCAGTTTTTCTAGGATATTTTTATTTTTCATTTTTTGAGGAACCTCCATACTGTTTTCAATAGTGGTTGCACCAATTTACTTTTGCACCAGTAGTGTATGAGGGTTCCCTTTTCTCTTCATCCTTGCCAACACTTGTCATTTCTTGTCTTTTTGATACTAGCCATTCTTACTAGGGTATGAGGATACCTCATTGTGGTTTTGATTTGCATTTCCCTGATGATTAGTGATGTTGAGCTGTATATGTTCTTTGGGAAAATGTCTATTCAGGTCCTCTAGTTTTAAAAATTTATTTGGGGTGGAGGAGGGGCAGAGGGACAGGAAGAGAGAGAATCTTAAGCAGGCTTCATACCCCGCATGGAACCCCACGGGGGGGCTTGATCTCACGACCCTGAGATCATGACCTGAACTGAAATCAAGTCGGACACTTAACCAATTGAGCCACCCAGGCGGCCCTATACATTTTTTAATCAGATTTTTTGGTGTTGAGTTGTTGAAGTTCTTTATGTATTCTGAATATTAACCTCTTATCAGATATATCATTTGCAAACACCTCCCATTCGCTAGGTTGCCTTTTCGTTTTGTTGATGGTTCTCTTTGCTGTGCTAAAGTTTTTATTCTGGTATAGTCCTAGTAGTTTATTTTTGCTTTTCTTTCCCTTGCCTGAGGGGACCTGTCCGTAAATATGTTGGTTAAGCTGATGTCTAAGAGATTACTGCCTGTGTTTTAGGAGTTTTATAGTTTCAGGTCTCACATTTAGGTCTTTAATCCCTTTTGAATTTATTTTTGTGTATGGGGTAAGAAAACAGTCCAGTTTCACACAGCATGTAGCTGTCCAGTTTCCCCAACACCATTTATTGAAAAGACTGTCTTTTCCCTTTGTATATTCTTGCTTCTTTTGTCATAGATTAATTGGCCATGTAAGCATGGGTTTATTTCCAGGCTCTCTGTCCTGTTCCACCGATCTATTAGACACACATTTTTATCTGAAATAAAATATGGTCTATCTCTTTGCCATTCTGCTATAAAAACTCCTATTTCCTTAATGCTTTTAAAAGTTAGGGTTTTGAGTACAGAAAAACCAGACATTGTTCTTTATTTTGAATCCATGGAGTTAAGTCATTGTTTACATCTTGATTTCTGTTTTTCTGCATTAGAGTAATACTGCAAAGCATAGAAATGTTGACTGTCAGAACAGTCCATGGTATATGTCTCATGTTCCTCTTTAAAAAATACCTCTGCCAATTTTATTAAATGTGACCACTATTCTTATTCATTTCTTCAGTCTCCTCTTTATGTAACATTCCTTTCTCCATGCCTTTCCACTGAGCTTGCCATATTTGCTTGCATGGATTTGTGGTTTTACTTACAGAGCAGCTTCATGGCTAGAGCTCCCCACATCTTCAGGTTGATCTCTCTCTCTCAGAGCCCACATTTCAACTGAGCCACCATTGTGCCCTGGGTGATGCCCCTGCACCTTGCCTTAGTTTATGTGAACTCTGATCTCTTTGATCTGTGGGAATGTACCCAAATACTCATGTACTACATTTTGTAGTACATAAAATGTACTACATTTTATAGACACTGCAGAGACTTTGGAAATTATGCCCATCCATTTGGGCATGAGTACTGTCACATGTTTGTTCATGTAAAGGTATCTTTAGCTCACCAAATGAATGGATTCTCTAGAACGCAGATATAAATTAAAATTTGGCAAACAAAGGCATGTTTGATTTGTACATACAGCCATGCTACACATTTTGTGCTGACTTCATCAGTGAGGTACCGATGGCCAGGTGTGGTACGTAAGGGACTCAACTTTGCACACTTTGGCAAGGCAATAAATATTATCTTCTATCAATTCGCCTTCTTTCAATATTAATTCATTTCGCAAATACCTGAAGATAGAGAAGCTGTATCACTTAGAGGCTAAGAGCATAAACCCTGGAACTTAACCAGCTGGTTTAAATTCTGGCTCTGCCATTTATCAGCTGTGTGGCTCGGTTAATTTTCCTCTTAGTTTTCTCATCTTGAAAGTAGGGATAATAATGGTACCTACCTCATGGTGGTTTGAAGGTTAAATGAATTCTAATAAGTAAGATCCCTAGAACATTCCTGGCATGGCAAGAACTCAGTCAGTGCTGTTGTTCTTACTCACCTATGATGGGATGTGTCCTTTGCCTTTGATGTACTTAACAGTCCAGTGAGGAGAGAGACACTAAATAGTTTCAGTCATTCAATATTTCAACTACTATTGAGTACCTTCCATATGGCAGTCACTGTAGTAGGTCCTGGAAATAAAGCAGCAAATAAGCAAACATACCCTTGCTCTCGTGAAGCTTATTTTTAGTAGGTAAGACAGTTAAAATAATTTCTGTAAAATGTCAAAAGTGTTAAAATAGAGAAAATGCAAGGTGCCATGGATACATCTAGCAGGAGGACCTAACTTATTCTAGGAAGTATGGGACAGTAAGGAAAACAATCTTATGACGAATGCTCTGTGGAAGTCCTCTTTGGGGTTAGGGGTATCACCGAGTGGAAAGTTCCTGAGTCAGCTTTGGGGAGTCAGGGAAGGCTTCTCATTGGCGGAAACACACTGGAGCTGAGTCTGGTGGCAAAGATGGAGAGAAGCGGCAGTGGGGCAGGGAAAAAGTATTCCTGGCAGGTGGAATGGTTTGTCGGATGTCACGAAGGCATGTCAAAGCATTACATAGTCCTTGGATTTCAGTAGTTCTGTATTGTTGGGACAATGTGTGGGGCAAACAGGGATGGGCAATGGTACATAAGGGGAGAGCAAGAGGAGTTTAGACTCATCTGCAGATCCGAGGGAATTGCTCTACCAAACAGTTAGGACTTGATCCTGAAGGCAGTTGGGTGTTACTGAAGTGTTTCAAACAGAGAAGAAATTTTATTAATTTTATTTATTATTTTTATTATTTTTAAAAAGATTTATTTATTTGAGAGAGAGAGAGAGGGAGAGTGCAAGCCAGGGGGAGGGAAGGGCAGAGGGAGAGGGAGAGAAAATCCCCAAGCAGATGCCATGCTGAGCATGGAGTGCTCAGGATTCCAGGACCCAGAGATCATGACCTGAGCCGAAATCAAGAGTCAGCCATTTAACTGACTGAGCCACCCAGGTGCCCAGTTTTTATTTTTTTAGAGAGAGAACATGTGCGTGAGCAGGGGGTTGTGGGCACTAGGAGAGGGGGGGGGCGGAGAGAATGTTAAGCAGGCTCCATGCCCAGTGCAGAGCCTCATGCAGGGCTTGATCTCATGACCCTGAGATCATGACCTGAGCCCAAATCAAAAGTTGACGCTTAACTGAGCCACCGAGGAGCCCCACATTTTTATTTTTGAAGAGTATTCCTTTATCTCTATGGAAAATAGACTGGATGAGGGCAAGATCGGAGATAGGGAGATTAGCAGTTGCCCAGGCAAGAAATAATGAGAAGCTGAACCAAGGTAGCGGCAGTGGAAATGGAGAGAAAGGGTCAGATAGAAAAGATAGAAGATCAAATTGGCATGCTTTAGCTAGCAACTAAGTGGAGGGATGAGGGGAGAGGGATTAAGTGAATGCTTGGGTATATGGTAATGCCACTCGGATTATTATGGGAGAGAAGTCTGTCAACTTGGATTTCCCCTACATGGAAACATCCTGTGTTTATAATATCAAACATGAATGTCACTTCAGCAAACCTCAAAAATTCTTATATGCACTTTCCTTCAGGCGGTACAGTGACTGTATTCACTTGTGAGACAGAGCAGTTATTTGGGTTTTCAGGATTTCATAGCTAAGTAGTGAGAAGAATTCAAGTCAGATCTCCTGTCTTCTGGTCTGGTGTTCTGAGGGAGGTTAGCTGTTCTCAATTGATTGTAGGAGTTTGATAATATTTTTAAGAGCTGTAGGGAGCACCTTTCATAAACGGTTGAGTTGAGGCAAACATAGGGGATACGGTTATAACTTGTATAATAATATAAGGCTTTTGAATAAAGAAAAATCCTTCAGAAGAGAATGGCTGGCATAGTAAAAGATGCTGTTCTTGTGTTCTGTGATTAGTCTTTAGTGCCCTCTATTGACTGCTTAGTCTAAAACAATGTCGATTCTGGAAAACAATGTTCCTTGCAGTGTTATGTACCAAAACAGGAAGAATTAGAGGTATTAAAATTGCGATAAAAGGTGATAAAAACTGGTGGGGACTTTAAAAAAAATCTGCATGGGGTCTCAAAGTTGGGTAGAGGTCTTAAGAAATATCGCCATAACATTTTGTTTGCTGCAACATGGGTATGCTATTGTGGGCTAGATTTTCAGAAAACGGACCTTCCTGATGACGAGTAGCCTAAATCAGGCTGGTCTTTCAGCATTTTTTATGCAGCAAAGCCTCAAGAAGAGCAGTTGCCCCAGTAGGCAGCAGCAGCTGCTCGTTTTCCATAGGGCGGCTACTACATGTGATGAGCATGAAAGGAAATGACCTTTCCTCATTAAAGTAACTTCGTTCAGCTACATGGGAAATCACACGGAAAAGTCATCACAGAAAATGAAATAGTGATTATACATAATGGGGCATCTTCAGAAGTAGATGGTTTGTCTTTTTTTTTTTTTAATGACAAAGGAGCTGCCCTTTAGTTCTCTCTTCCAGGAAAAGGGGTGGTAGATTAGACTTAGTGTTGAGAATAACTAGAATAACTAGAATAACTAGAGGTCTAAGCCTGAATAAATTTTAGTGAGCAGGCACACCTGGTATAGTTTAAGGTCTAAAGAAGACTGCACTTTGTATAAATGAATGCTCACTGTGACTTTTCTATAATAAGGGAAATCTGTTAATCGTTCTGTTTCTGGTATTGCCCGGTTAATCTTTCTTTGAGATGTTTCTAATTATCATTTCAGCTGGTTGCATTTTGAAAGCCTATTCACCTAATTGGGGTAAAAAATAGTGCTTTTTGTTTTGGTGTTATATGAAACTGCAGAGATTGCTTGCATCATGCTGGTGAAATCATTTATTTGCTTTTGGTATATTTTACTGATGCAATTTTCTCTAAGAAAGCTTAGTAATTATTAATATGAAGTAATGCTAGTTGCTTTCTGTGCATTTCATGAAGGGAATATGCTATTATGTAGTTTCCCTTCCCCCCTAATAAAAAAGCCTTTCATCACAAACTGACATCCTAAATGAAGGACATAATTGTACAGCTTATTTATTAGTGTGTCAAGCTTAAAATGTAATGGTTTCATATTTCAGAATGAAAAGTGTGTTGTGATTCATGGTTGCTGGTGACAAAATAGACAGCTCTTTTACATCTGCACTGATTGCCTGCTGATACACCACTGCACTTTTTTTGTTGTTCTTTTCTCTTCCTATGCAATAGCTCCCTCTACTTGAAAATATTGGTGTAATTATAGTTTAACACTATGTACTTTATTAGTGAGTACTCATGACTATTTTTACTTTCCATACTCTTCATAAATATGAAGTGTTATACATCAGAGCATGCTAGAGATTTACCAAGAATCTCTTGACCTTGGAACAGAAAAGCAAGGTTAAGGAAAGTAAGATAAGTTATGTTTGAAGGCATTTTTCAAGGAATTAGCTGTGTAGCTTTTGTTGATTTACATATATTTGGTTAAAATTCCATATAGTACTTGAAAATGAACCTTGATGTCTGAAACACAGAGGTCTATGAAAAATGGATCAGAAAACTTCAAAAGAACCATCAGCCACTTCACACTGACAGCCTGGAACTTGGCAAATTCTCACTTTGTTAATTCCAAAGTCTTCAGATTCTAACACAAAACATGACCATCTCTCTCTCATTTGTCAGGAAGGGTTCAACAGTAGTAGAATCTCATGTTACTACACCTTCCCTTTATGGAACAGTATGTGCATAATGAAACAATAGGAACAAAATAAACAAAAACAAAGTGTTTCACCTGGGATTTGATGATTTTTTTCTCTCTCCCTTACTAAGTTTGATGTTCAGTAATTGTACCATTATTTTAATGTGGAGCAAGTGACAGAACATGGTGGTCAAGAGGAAGGACTTGGGAGCCAGACTGGTTGGGTTTGAATCCTAAGCTCTGCCACCTACCAGATGGGTAATCTTGGCAAGTTTCCTTAACTCTCTGAGCCTTAGTTACCTCATCTGTAGAAACATAGACAAGTGTTAGAGTAAAGCACTTAAAATAGAGCCTGACATATAGTACTATATATCAGTGTCCAATAAAATAAAAAATAATGGGCTATAAATTGGTTCTTATTAACCACATGTATTTATTGAATGTCAACATTATCTTTAGGGCTGCTTAATAAAAAGAAAAATGGGGCCCTCCCACTGGATGAGAGTTATTTACACACTGGTTTTGTTCATGAAATGACACTGGTTTTCTTGTATCAGAATAGTTCTCACCGTGGGGTCCCTATAACATGTTACAATTTATATATTATCAGTTACACCTATGTTATTTTAAAACTACTTTTTTCATGCAGTGGAATATTCCGTGGATTCCATATCTTTTTTGAACTTCCTTCATTTGGCAGGAGGATTTTATACTGGTGGAATACATAAAAAATGAAGTATCATTTACCATAGTACACTTCTCTTAGAGCCTACATATTGCCCAAGAGCAGACTTGTCTTTGGTCTGTAATATGACTGTGCTTGAGGATGTCAGAGCATCTTGCTCAACTGTCACCAGACTTCTTGTGGCCCAACAAAATACCAGTCACCAAAAGTTCAAAGAAGAAATGTGTAGGTATTGAACACTCAGACGTGTAACTGAAATTGTTAGATGATGTTTCCACCTTGATATAAGCTGATATTTGTGTGGATGTATAGAGTGATACTGTAATAGATTTTGACGTCTTTGGAAGAATATCACGAGAATGCTGGATACTTAATGTAAATAGTCAAATGAGATTCACGAGTATATGTGTTTTCGGAAACTGACTTATCTTTCTTCTTGGCTTGATCCTTAGGACCCTTTAGATCCCACAAGATCAGTGATTGTGATCCGTTCCCTGGTGGCACATGGTGTCGCAGAAAGAGGGGGAGAGCTGTTACCTGGAGACCGCCTGGTCTCAGTTAATGAATACTGTTTGGAAAACACCACACTTGCTGAAGCTGTGGAAGTGTTGAAAGCTGTGCCACCAGGCATCGTACGCCTTGGCATCTGTAAGCCTTTGGTGGTAAGTGTTCAGTTTTGTTAATATAGGGACGTGATAATAGTGTAATACTTAAGAACATGGATTTGGTTTCGAATCCCTCTTCATGGCTTACTCTGTGTACTAATTCAAGTTTCTTGTGTCCTCGACTTAAAAAATGAGAAACATAATGTCTATCTCCTAAGATTCTGGGGACTAAAGATTATATTCATAAAGTGCTTGCACATTATTGTATAAATAGGAGCTTCTAACATTGCTAGTCCTTTTACCACTTTTACTACTATTTTTATCTTCATGATATTAGCACAGATCTGTATGTTCTCATCACATTCCTTATGATGTAAATTAAAATAAGTCTATGCATTTTAACTTTCACTTGGGAATGATGTGGAAATGGCATGATAAGCTGAAATCCACTTAACTATATTGTTTTAACCATAGGCAATGAGATTTTAATACGCTTTTCTGCCCATCAAAGTGCCTCGTAACCCCTAGCATCTAGAACTCTATGTGGTCAGATCATTTTGAAGTTCTCTTACTGCTTAATCTTATGTCAGATTAGTGCTTATGACTAAGGGCCATATTACAATTAGGGTGCTTTTGAGGTTCCCCAGTGCAACAGAATATTTGACAGTAATTTGCAAGCAGTATGAAGATATTATTGAGTGCTTACTGTATGTATTTTAAAACCTTTACATGTATTAACTAACTTAAACCTCCTGGCAACTTGAAGAGGTTACAGATTACAGATGAGCCCATCAGGACACAGAGAATTGAGCAACTTATCCGCAGTGATGTAGCTAGTAAGGGCAGAGTTGGGATATAAACTCAGGTGGCTTCAGACCACAGTGCTATATATTTAACTTGTTGCAAGTTTAGTTTGCAGGCAGCCTGTCTGGAAATAGGTAGCTGGTCTTAGTAAAGTGTTAAGCTGGATTTCAAGAAACCTGGACTCCGTTTCTAGCTTTCCTATGAGTCAGACCAGTGGGTTTCAACAAAAAGATATGTACTATACATAAGGATCACCTGGGAGATGGTTAAAATGCAGTTTTGGAGGTCCTACCCTCAGAGATTCTCATCTTGTCATTGGGATGTGCTATTTAGGGATCTGCCTCTTCAGTGAATCACCCGTGTAATTCTGATGCAGAATTTCACACTTTGAGAAACATTATCTTAGTAATCTGATCATAGGTATACCACTTCCCTTCTCTGAGCCTATTTTTTCATCTCTGAAAAGACTGAACAAGACTAGAGGAGTCCTAAAGTCTTTCTTAACTCTAAGATTCTTTCATTCTATTAATATGTTATATGACTATGTTAACATACTACATGTGTCCTTATGTATAGGTAAATATAGATAAGTGTGTTCACTTACAGATATATAGGTATAGATATATAGAGATAGATCCTGTATTACACATAGTATTTATGCATTGGGGAACCTCAACATGGCCTTCATGAATTCCCCATAAAGATGCCAGTATATTATACTATCCGACACTCTAAATATTTCAAAATAGAGTATAGCACATAGCTAATCAAGTTCTTGACTTTGTATTCTATATTTGGTGTGTGGGTGTTGCCATAACCAACGTGAGACACCAGGAGATGCTGGTTTGATTTCTGGACAAATTAAGTTGTGGGGAGGAACTTGATATATATATATTTTTTTTTAAGATTTTTTTATTTATTTGCGAGAGAGAGAATGAGAGACAGAGAGCATGGGAGGGAGGAGGGTCAGAGGGAGAAGCAGGCTCCCCGCCGAGCAGGGAGCCCGATGCGGGACTCGATCCCGGGACTCCAGGATCATGACCTGAGCCGAAGGCAGTCGCTTAACCAACTGAGCCACCCAGGCGCCCGGAACTTGATATTTTTATGGGGATCTCATCTTCTTGGTATTTTGTTTGTTGGCGGGGGAGGGGGGTGTTGCTGTCTAGATTTTCCCTGATGATTACTTGCCTGATTATTCGGGCTGCCAGAGGAAATCCCAAACTGTTTTATGTCCTGGAGGACTTAAATAGCATGACTTTACTCTGAAGCAGTTTAGGGATGTGTCAGGCGGTGTAAAAAAACAGAGCTTAGTTACTGGCTGGGTGTGGATTCCTGTGCTATTTCTGGCAGAGGGAGAGCTGCAGAGACTTCCGGCTATCAGCGCCACATTCTGAGGGGGTTTTGGAACGTAGTAATCGTGAGGTGGTCCTCTGCCTAGGCTTCTCTTCGTGAGTAGAAGGCTTCCAGGATACTTGGGAGTGGGAAGCCACAAAAGGGATGAAGACAAAGGTCACTTTCAGGACTGTAAAAAATTCTTAGTGGAGGGACACCTGGGTGGCTCAGTCAGTTAAGCTTTGGCCTTCGGCTCAGGTCATGATCTCCGGGTCCTGAGATCGAGTCCTGCATGGGGCTTCCTGCTCAGCAGGGAGTCTTGCTTCTTTCTCTCTTCCTCCGCCCCTCCCCACTGCTCATTCTCTCTCTCTCTCTCAAATAAATAAAATCATTAAGAAAAAATTCTTAGTGGAATTACTACTAATTCCTTCTTTAACATCTGGGTGCCTTTAGCAAAACTGTTGGCTCAGAAACTGTAAAGAGTGAGGCATAGATCTTTGTTAAGGTCTGTCTCTCTGGTGGTCCACTTGGTGACCACTTAATCTTATCATGTAATGTTTACTGAGCATTCATTCAGGCCTCTGCAGAAGTGGGGTAGAGAGTGTGAAGAAGGTGGCCCAAAATCAGCTGGGGCCAGAAAGCCTGTGGAATATATAAAAGTTAGGAGAACACGATTTTTTATTAAGTCATGTATTATATAGATATACATTGTCTATGTAATGTGTTTCATATTATATATTTTCATGTTAACCATGAATGGGGCTTATCTTCTCTTTTCTACAAATTCATCTCAGACGTACCAGATCCAAAAAATGAATGAACTGACTTCAGTTAAAAACTGCATTGTGTCTTCAGAGCTAATGGGTCAGAGCCGGCAGTGGAATGCTTGAGCCAGGCAGCTGGGGGGTTTTGCTCAGTTCTGTGATCTGCAAGGCTGTGTGTCCTTGGGCCAGTTATTTAACCTCGTCAGCCCCCACTTCCTTGTCTGTATGTGGGGACTGCATGGCGTGGTAGTTGAGATCCCAGGCCCTAGAGCCAGTTACGTAACTTTTTACGCCTCTGTAAACTAGGGTTAATAAGAGTACCTACCTCTTAGAATGTATATTAATATATTAATAAATACACTAAATTGAATATTTAAAATGCTTAAACCTATGCCTGGCACATAGTGTCATAAATACGTATGTGTTGCCATTATTTTTATATAAATATATAAAGTCCTGACTTGGATTGCTGTGAAGATTAAGCTGAGACAAAGCGTATGAAGTGTTTACCCTGGATTGTGATTTAGAGCTAGAACTTCATAAATAGTAGCTGTGTTCTGACCTAGGACTGCTATTGAGCTGGTAAACACTAGGATGGCTGAACCTTTTCTGATGGCAAGTGACTGCACTGTACCTTGGTTAAATATTTTGAATATTACCCTGTGTATACTGATACATTTCTTTTTTTAAAAAAGATTTTATTTATTTATTAGAGCGAGAGCATGAGTGGGGGGAGGGGCAGAGGAGGAGGGAGAGAATCTCAAGCCGACTCTGCACCAAGCACAGAGCCCGACGTGGGGCTCGATCCCACACCCCTGAGATCATGACCTGAGCCGAAACCAAGAGTTGGACGCTCAACCAAATCAGCCACCCAGGTGCCCCTATACTGATATTTCTTAATATTAAGGTCCTTTTTGGGGATGTTTTTTAATTTAAGGAATACTTTCTTTTCCCCACATAATATGTCTCTCTTTAGTCAGATCTTCTTTTACAGTTTTCTCCTTAAATATGCTGTACAGTCTTTTTTAGTTTAATTCTGAGGTAATTTACTGGTTCCTCCCCCCTTTGTGAATAATGTCTTATTTTCAAATTAGCTATTGCTGAAGTAGAGGTAATGATACTGACTTGGTAATTTGATCTTATATCTGACAAATGTGTGAAACTCTAGTTTGTGCTCCTGTTGAATTTTCTTTTTTAAAAAAATTATCTACCTGTCTGTCTGTCTGTCTATCTATCTATCTATCTATCTATCTATCTATCTATCTATCTATCTTTCATTATGGTAATCCCCTTCACCTATTTCCTCCATCCCTCCCACCCTGGTAACCATCAATTTGTTCTCTATAGTTAAGAGTCTGTTTCCAGGCACCTGGGTGGCTCAGTCGATTAAGCAGCTGCCTTTGGCTCCAGTCATGATCCCAGGGTTCTGGGATCGAGTTCTGCATCCAGCTCCATGCTCAGCGGGGAGCCTGCTTCTCCCTCTGCCTGCCACTCCCCCTGCTTGTGCTCACGCTCTCTCTCTCTGTCAAATAAATAAATAAAATCTTAAAAAAAAAAAAGTCTATTTCTTGATTTGTCTCTCTTTTTTTCCTTTGCTTCTTCGTTTTGTTTCTTAAATTCCACATATGAGTGAGATCATATAGTATTTGCCTTTCTTTGACTTACTACACTTAGCATTATACTCTCTAGCTCCATCCATGTTGCAAAGGCAAGATTTCATTGTTTTTTTTATGGCTGAATAATATCCATTGTCTATATATACAACATATCTTCCTTATCCATTCATCTATTGATGGACGTTTGGGCAGCTTGCTTCCAAATTTGGCTATTGTAAATAATGTTACAATAAACATAAGTGTGCATGTATCTTTTCAAATTAGTGTTTTCATATTCTTTGAGTAAATACCCAGTAGTGGAATTTACTAGTCATATGGCATTTCTATTTTTAACTTTTTGGGGAACCTCCATACTGTTTTTCATAGTGGCTGCACCAGTTTGCATTCCCACCAACAGTGTACAAGGGTTCCTTTTTCTGCACATCCTCACCAGCACTTGTTTCTTGTGCTTTTGATTTTAGCTATTCTGACAGGTGTGAGGTGATAATCTTATTGTAGCTTTGATTTGCATTTCCCTGATGTTGAGTGATGATGAACATCTTTTCATGTCTGCTGGCATCTGTGGTCTTCTGCCCATTTTTTTATTGGATTGTTTAATTGGATTTTTTGGGGGGGGTGTTGTATCAATTCTTTATGTATTTTGGATACTAACCCTCTACTGGATATGTCATTTGTAAATATCTTCTCCTGTTCTGTAGGTGGCTTTTAGTTTTGTTGATTGTTTCTTTTGCTGTGCACAAACTTTTTATTTTGATGTAGCCCTGATAGTTTTAGTTTTGCTTTTATTTCCCTTGCCTCAGGAAACACATCTAGAAAAATGTTGCTACAACTGATGTCAGATTATTGCCTGTGCTCTCTTCAAGAATTTTTATGGTTTCAGGTCTCACATTTAGGTCTTTAATCCATTTTGAGTTTATTTTTGTGTATGATGAAAGAAAATGGTCCAGTTTCATTCTTTTGCAAGTAGTTTTAGGAATACTTAAAAAGGAAAAAAATGTTTGAGAAGCTTTGACTCAAATATGGCTTTCTTTTTAATAAAGAAAAGTTTGTTCTAATAAAACAATTTGCATAAATTTTATTGTGTCCTTGCACTTAATGGGAAGATGAGAATTAATCTGAAGAGAGTTCAAAACTAAGGTATTTTCTTGATTATAAAAGTACTTCCTGGGGTGCCTGGGTGGCTCAGTCGTTAAGCGTCTGCCTTCAGCTCAGGTCATGATCTCCAGGTCCTGGGATCAGTCCCACATCGGGCTCCCTGCTCCGCGGGAAGCCTGCTTCTCCCTCTCCCACTCCCCCTGCTTGTGTTCCCTCTCTCCCTGTGTCTTTGTCAAATAAATAAATAAAATCTTTAAAAAAAAAAAAAAAAGTGCTTCCCATGGTAGCCAGAGGCGGGGAGTGGTGCGTAATATGGGTGAAGGTCATCAAAAGGTACAAACTTCCAGTCATAAGATAAATAAGTCCTGGGGATATAATGTACACCATGATGACTCTAGTTAATGAGACCATGTTGTATATTTGAAAGTTTTAGATATAACTAAATTTATTATGATTTTGCGGTATATACATACATCTAATTATTATGTTGTACACCTAACTAATATGTATAATGTTATATGTCAGTTATATCTCAATAAAAGATAGCTTCATGGTTGACAAAAACATTTCATTTGTGCTAAAAAAATAAATGAATAAATAAAATAAAAATTGTTTCCAGGGGTGCCTGGGTGTCTCAATCAGTTGAGCATCAGCCTTTGGCACAGGTCATGATCCCAGGGTCCTGGAAATGAGCCCCACAGGCTCCCTACTCAGCGGGGAATCTGCTCCTCCCTCTCCCATTGCCCCTCCCCCCCCAACTTGTGCTGTTGCTGTCTCACGCGCTCCCTCTCTCTCTCTCTCTCTCTCAAATAAATAAGATCTTTTAAAAAAAATAAAAATTGTTTCTGTTTTCAGGAAGATGATAAAGAGGAAGAAAGTCATTATATTTTACATTCAAACAATAATGAAGACAAGACTGAACTTTCAGGAACAATTCATGATACAAACTCATCTTTAATACTTGAAGCACCCAAGGTATTTAGTAAATTGATTTCCTATTTGAATGGTTTGCTGTGAGCTAACATTTCCATAAAGACAAAAGCTTGTTCCCACTCTCAGCTAAAGAGATATAAATAAAATGATCCTCTTCTCTTTCTTTTATTTATTTTAAGATTTTATTTATTTATT
The DNA here is from genome assembly GCF_054177405.1 of Leptonychotes weddellii. Taxonomy (NCBI): domain Eukaryota; kingdom Metazoa; phylum Chordata; class Mammalia; order Carnivora; family Phocidae; genus Leptonychotes; species Leptonychotes weddellii. The sequence continues at coordinate 46,084,047 of NC_138372.1, forward strand.
TGACGGAGAGAGACAGTGAGGGAGGGAACATAAGTAGGGGCAGTGGGAGAGGGAGAAGCAGGCTTCCCGCAGAGCAGGGAGCCCGATGCGGGGCTTGATCCCAGTATCCTGGGATCATGACCTGAGCTGAAGGCAGACGCTTAACGACTGAGCCACCCAGGCGCCCCTATTTTTTTTTTAAATGAACGGTTTTCCCTGTTGTATCTCAGTGGCTTCATAAATGACATAGGCCAGATATAAGGCATTTTCAAAGCACAACCATACCTTATTTTATACCACAGATACAGTCTTAAAATTTTGAGGGTAGAACACAATGTTCAAAAATAGACATGCATTTAAAATGCTGTAGAAAACAGAGCTATACCAAAGGACTTCTTACTGAATACTTTCTAAAGAAAAGAGTTATTTAGCCAAACCCTTCTTTACGCTTTAATTTTAGAAAGGCTATTTTGAAGCTTTTCCTTTTTTATTCTGAAAATGAATTGTGCTTATTTTGCTCTTTGCAGGTAGAGTATGGTATTGCTTTACCTGATAACAACCATCTGGTGATATTCTTTGCATAATTTATTGACAGTGCCTCGAGCTGATATTTATTTCTGTACTATACATTGTGGGGGTTTTCTTAGTGTAGACATTCTTTGTTAAAATTTCATAAGTGTGGGGCGCCTGGGTGGCTCAGTCGTTAAGCGTCTGCCTTCGGCTCAGGTCATGATCCCAGGGTCCTGGGATCGAGCCCCGCATAGGGCTCCCTGCTCCGCGGGAAGCCTGCTTCTCCCTCTCCCACTCCCCCTGCTTGTGTTCCCTCTCTCGCTGTGTCTCTCTCTGTCAAATAAATAAATAAAATCTTAAAAAAAAATATTTAAAAAAAAAAATTTCATAAGTGTATGACATCTTCAAATATACCGTATAAACACACCTGTAAAAAAATTAACTAGCTTGCAGTATTTGATACACTATAGTAATTTAAAGGTGGGACGTAGTAGGTTCATTTCATGAATTTGCATTTGGTAATACTTAATGAATAGGTGTCCAAGTAGGAAATATCACTGATCTCTCAAGAGGAATTGGGCCTTGTTGTGCTCAGCACTGTTGAGGATCCCCAGGGTTAGGTTAGAGGCTCAGCAAATCCATACATTCCTCAGGCAATACCTAGGAACTCAGCAAAGTTTCTGCACATGTATGACTAGTTTCAGTTGTGTGTACTTCTAATTAGTGAAATATCAGTTAATTAAAAAGCATACTATATTGGTTCCTTTTTGCCATGTAATTTCAGTACAGTTGAAAAAAATATATTTCTGTTACAGGGCATATAATAAAATAGTCATACTGAAAGTAGTTGAGACATACGTCCCATATCTTTAGAGACTGCTTTTTGATAATTTCAAGAGCCATAATTTATTTGGAGTTTTACATAAGCTTGAAAATATCTTTGCTTTCTTAGGTAATAGTATGATGTGTGTCTGTATTTATGTACTACTTCTGTATGAGATGCATGAGCTAAATGTTCAGTGCAGCAGGTTAACAAAATTCCTATTTCTGATTGAGAATTTTCAGGTGGTTAATGTATAACAACCCTTTTGGAATAGTCATTCACCTTGCCAAGGGCAGATTTCTGCCTCTTACTGTTTGTCCCTTTCTTTGCTTTGAGGGTTATGTGGGAGTGAGCTTTTATTTCTCCTTTGTAATGGAGAGCTGTTCAAGTAACTGTGCCTTGGCGTGGAATGTAGTCATTGAGGTTATGTCAGGGGTTAACTCCCCAGGTAATGCGTAGAGTGCCACTTCAAGGCAGGTGGGGTTAAAATTATTTTTGCAACTTTTATTTACAGGAATTTAGAGATGAACCCTATTATAAAGAGGAGCTTGTAGATGAGCCCTTCCTCGATTTGGGAAAGGCTTTTCAGTCCCAACAGAAAGAGAGAGACAATAGCAAGGAGGCCTGGGAGATGCATGAATTTCTGACTCCTAGATTGCAGGAGATGGGGGAAGAAAGAGAGATGCTTGTTGATGAAGAATATGAGCTATATCAAGATCACTTTCCGTCCATGGACTTGTATCCCTCATCACACCTTCAAGAGGCTGCTCCTGTTTCCTCTGTGAAGGAACTTCACTTTGGCACTCAGTGGTTACAGGACAACGAACCACCTGAGCTTCAAGAAGCAAGATCCATGAGGAGTATGTATTCCCAGGAGACGCAGCAGTGTAGCTATAGCGCTGGAAACATGGTAAGGGGTGAGAACAGCTCTTCCACATCCCCCTCTTCTCTCCCCCACCCTCCCAATCTCTGTGCCTAAGTCATGTAACTTTCAAAGGAACAAAATGTAATGGAAAATACAGTTTTTGTAATTAATCATTTTTCCAAGATGTACCATATAGTGTAATGCTGTAAGGATAAGCTCATCTCTCCTGTATTATACAACTACTAGTAAGAGTCCCTAAGCTGTGGTTGCCTTTTATAGTGGTTTATAATGGGTTTTTGCCTTGTTTTTTTTTAATGATGTATTTCTCCAGATTACCCATTTCAAAGAAGAGTTCTTTTGCCATTTGTGGTTTTTTTATTCCCTCAGAGAGACACGACTCTATATTTCTCATATTGTGTATTTGTATTTATCAGGGAAAATCAAGGCAAAATTGACTCAAGATACGTTGTTTAAGTCTTGTTTATCCACACTGTTCTCTGTTATATATGATACTAAATAGAAGGTCACTGAACTCTTAAAAATTATCTTTACATTTGTGTTACTGCCTATTTTCAACTGGGCAGGAAAGCATTATATTTAAATAGATTTGTCCTTGCTATAGATCACCAATAAACTTTATTTTTATAAAATTAGGGTTAACTGGTCACCAATTGGAATCTTTGATTAGGGACATTTTTAATGTTTTAGTTTGTTTGTTCATTTCATACCCCAGATCAACTTCCAGGGAAATGAAAAGAAAATTATTATATAGAGGTTTTTTGTTTTTTGTTTTAAGAGAGGGAAAGAGGGGGTATAGGGACAGAGGGAAAAAGGGAGAGAGAATCTTAAGCAGGGTCCATGCCCAGTGCAGAGCCCCACATGGAGCTTGATCTCACGACCCTGAGATCATGACCTGAACTGAAATCAAGACTCAGAAGCTTAACCAACTGAGTCATCTAGGCGCTCCTAGGGATATTTTTTCACATGGCCACTTAGCAGTATGTTTAGATACAGCACAGTACTCCTCTCACAGAGATCAGCAACTGTCTTGCAGTGCTGTGGGGAGTGTGCTTTTCTTTACTCTCTCTCAGAGGGCCCACAGGGCTAGTTTCTTTGCTCTCTCCTTCCTCAGACCTATCCTTCTTTTCCCCCTTTTTGCAAATGCTTTGGGTCCTTCCTCTATGCAAGGTGCTATACAAGCTGTATTTATAGAATGCAAGAGGATTAGCAGACTCTGGAAAGTCTACCAGAAAACAGATGTTTTGGGATTATGTGAATAATGCCTGGATATGGGCAGAGATGACAAAGAATCACCTGGTGTGTTGCCATTGACATTGGTGCTTTCTTTCCTTGCCAGTCCCGTTCCTGTATCTGTAAGTACTCTAACCCAAACAGAATATTCAGTTATATGGAGCAAATTCTAATCACAAATTAGTGAATATTCATAAATACTCTTTGTTGTGGCTTTCTTCTATAAAAAGAAAATTTTCTATTTACCTAAATATAAGGCAACCTGAAATAGAGGCCCATTTTAGTTTATAAACTTTTAGGGTTCTAGACTAAATAGTCGCAGTTACATTCACAGTGTTTTATAAACATTCATATTTTAAAAAATGCCAATTTTAAATTTTTTGCCTATTCTCACATTTAATGACATAATTTTATTCAGAGTCTTTCAATGCGTATTTATGTCCATAAATACATTATCACTAGAATCACCTGTCATTTAATACAGTTTTCCAAATATATCATCTTAATTTTCATATAGGTTGTTTGGGATACAGTGATTTTTGGATCCATACTATCAGTCAGAATTTTATCCTGATTTCAAGTACTCATTTGCATAACAATAGGCTTTAAAAGAATTCCTTTTGTAAGCGCATAGTGATTATCTTCACAATATAACCACTTACTCTGTTGTTTGTTAAACTGCTATTTAAAAAGCTTGTTTATGACAACATTCAGTGCTCACAATTTGAAAGACATGCATCCTAATTACTAAATCTGTGTTAAATTTCCTAGCTTCCTTCTTTTTATTTTCTATTTCTGATTCTGTGAGGTGACCTATAAGCTCCCTAAAATGGCATTGATTAAACTTGTTGCCGCCCCAGGGGTGCCTGGGTGGCTTAGTCGATTAAATGTCCAACTCTTGGTTTTGGCTCAGGTCATGATCTCAGAGTTGTGAGACCGAGCCCCACATGGGGCTCTGTGTCAGGAGCCCACTTGGGATTCTTTCTCTCTCCCTCTCCCTCTGCTCCTCCCCTCCCCTCCAACTTGCACACTCTCTCTTTAAAAAAATAATTTCAGCCGTAATGTGTCTTGTGTGCACAATATTTTCTTTAAATAATTAAATCTTCTTGTTTTGGGCATTCTTTTCCTCCTTTCCTGAACTCCACAATGATGGCAGTGTAAGGGAGGAAAAATTTTTCCTTTACTCTCATTGGTTCTCTGGCTGGGGCCTTGGAAATTAAGCTGATGAAAGATTAACAAAAGAAAAACAATTTATTAACAAGTGTGGCATGCACTCATGCAGTAGAAAGTCAGTGATGAATAACTCAAAGGGGTGGTTAGAACTTGGGCTTATATAGCTTCTTAACAAAGAACAATAAATTTATTGAGAAGTGACAAGACAAAGGAAAAAGGGTTTAGGTTTTAGGGTCAGAGCTGTAGGAAGGTAAATATAAGGGGGAAATTGATGGAAGATAAGGGTTGTTGTAGTTAGGTTTGTTATGTATGTTCCTCTTGCTGCCATCTCTGAGCTGAAAAAAAATCTAGATTCATCTCTGATGATGAACAGTCAGGGGAAGATAGCTTTTCGGTATGTGCTGTTTCACATTTGTCTTCCTCCCCGAGTAATCCTTATGCCAAAGTGGCATATTTTTGATAGAATGGTCTAATTCTCTATAACAGTTACACATATAAGATCAGGATGGGCTTGAATCTTTATTTGCCCTCCTCTCAGAAAGGTACTCATGGGATGAAAATTTATTATCTAATATTAGAAGCTTTGGGTAGATTGTTAAAACATTTGAATACTTTACAAAATATGTAATTCTCAGTACTCCTTTAGAGAGTGCCCTCCAGAAGGGTAGAGTAACAGTATCACTTCTGTCTTCATTATAATATCCATTTTGGGCTACAGACATAGCTATATTTATGGAGTGCACATATTACCCAACTACTTAGATTTACCTTTCTCTACTACTCTCCATTTTAATTGAAGGATAAAACCATCAAGATTTATAGATCTGGTTCTTTATTTTTACTTGTAGTAAAATACACATTGCAGTAGCCCTTTCCATTCCCCTCCCCCCACCCCTCCCCCCAATCTCTGGTTTCACTTTCACAATTTCAGTTACCTGATCAGCCAAGGTCTGGAATCAGATGATCCTCCTTCTGACATATTCTCAGAAGGTCAGTACTAGCCTAACACATGCCTCCATCATTCACCTCACTACATCTTATCACTTAGGCATTTTATCATCTCACATCATCATCATAAAAAGAAGGGTGAGCACAGTATAATAAGATATTTTGAGAGAGAAAGAGACCACATTTACATAACTCTTATTACAATATAATTGTTCTATTTCATTATCAGTTATTGTTGTTAATCTCTTACTGTGCCTAATTTATAAATTAAATTTTATCATAGGTATGTGTATATATAGGAAAAAACAGTATATACGGGGTTTGGTACTATGCTTGGTTTCAGGCATCCACTGGGGGTCTTGGGACATATCCCCCTCAGATAAGAAGGGGCTACTGTACATAAAATTTACCATTTTAACCATTTCTAGGCTTACAGTTCAGTAGCATTAAATACTCTTGCATTATTATACAACCATTATCACCATCCATCTCCAGAATTTTTTTCATCTTCCCAGATTGAAAGTCTGTACCCATTAAACAGTAACTATCCATCCTCCCCTTTTCTCATCCCCTGGCAAACAACCACAGTCCTACTTTCTTTCTCTAAGAATTTGATGACTTTAGGTACCTCATTTAAGTGGAATCATAGAATATTTGTCCTGTTGTGTGAGGCTTATTTCATTCAGCATGCCTTCAAGGTTCATCCACATTGTAGTGTATGTTGGAATTTTCTCCCTTTATAAGGCTGAATAATATTCCATTGTATGTATATAGCACAATCTTTTAACCCATTCATCACTTGATGAACATCTGGATTGTTTCTACCTTTGGCTACTGTGAATAATGCTGCTGTGAACACTGATATAAAATATCTGGTCAAATCATTATTTTAAATTTTGGGGAGTATATACCCAAAAATTAAGTTGCTAGATCATATGCAAGTCTATGTTTAATTTTTGGGGGGAACCACCATCCTATTTTCCACAGTACCTGCACCACTTTATATGCCCACCAGTAATGCACAAATTTTCCCATTTTTATACATGCCTGCCAATACCTGTTTTCTGTTTTTGTTTTTTTAAAAAGGTGCAAAGTAGTATCTTATTGTGGTTTTGATTTGCATTTTTCTAATTACTAGGAAAAGTTGAGCAGCTTTTCATGTGCTCATTGGCCATCTTCATATATTCTCTGGAGAAGTGTCTTAAGTTTTTGCCCCTTTTCAAAAGATCTGACTCTTGCCTGGGGATTATTTACCTTAGACTGATTGTATATTCTTATTTTCTTCTCTGTTTAGAAAAACTCATTTTTCTAAAGAGCTGACCCTCTATATTGAAATTCAGATTCAGCTATCAATTCTCTTATTCCTCAGTTACATAATTGTCATTAACATTTTTTTTAAGTCCAGAATTGCTCTAAAATTTCTTCTAAGTACTCAGTGCTTACCATCTCCTCCTTACTTGCTTCTCTAAGGAATTCTTCTTTTATTCTAGGCAGCTAGGTTGTTATGTCTCCTTTCTCATCCCAATTTAATATTTGAGTTGAATTCTATGTTCTGTAGGCTCCATTAGATATCTGATAGAGTTCTGTACTTAGCTATACTCATCATCTGTATGGAAAAAGTCAGCAGTATTTGGTATATCAGTTTATGAGACATCCTTCTCTTACATTGAAGTATGACCAATATAATGTTAATGTAAACAGTGGACCGTGTAAAAGATGTCATTCACCTTTTTTGTTTTGAACAACCTAAATTTCCAACAGTAGAGAATAATGGTGTTATTCATCTTAAATGAATTGAGGTATGTTCCTCTGGTGGCCTTAACGGTATCATTTAATTTTATGCCTATAAAAGTTTGTAAGATATTAGGGACGCCTGGGTGGATCAGTTGGTTAAGTGTCTGCCTTCGGCTCAGTTCATGATCCTGGGGTCCTGGGATCAAGCCTCTGCCTCTCCCTCTCCCTGCCCCCTGCTCATGCTCTCTCTCACTATCTCTCCCTCTCTCAAATAAATAAAATCTTTTTAAAAATATCAAAATATGTTAGTGAAGATTGTCTGTTCTGGAAGACTATAACTTTCAGAAACCATAGAAGACATGTAGCAAAGGAAGACAAGCAGAAAATGCAAAAATCATTGATTGTGCTTATCTGCAGGTTTTAGGTTTGTATTACTGGTATTTGCCAGGCAGATAAAAGTGATAGGAAGGGCAAAACAAGAGCTTAGAGCTATGAAAATCTCCGACCAGGTGTTTTGGGCTCATCAGTGAAGCTATTGAGGTTGTGGTCCAACGTGATCCACGAGTCAGTGTGTATCAGCCATTGACCTTTCTTGGTTGGATAGATCTTTATTCTTACACCTTTGTGATCATTTACTTAAATCCACTCATTAATGTTTATAAAACAATTTTTTTTTGGTTAAAAAAATCCACGGTTTAAAAAAAAATTGATATTATTAGCCTGTACCCTTGCAGATATAAAGTTATCAGCGTTTGTTACTGCTTGCCACAGTATAAACCGTTAACTGAGAACGGCCTGTTTGTAGAGCCAGTTTTCCACTATCCGCTATCTGGTTTGAACGATATTATCATGTTCCTCATTTTATCACAAAGTACTAATGCATTTCTGTCTGTCTTCCTCTCAAGATGAAAGAAAATTTTGGCATCGGTTCCCCACCCTCCATACCCTCATCTGAAGGAGGCAGTCAACAAAGCAGATTTGATGATCTGGAAAATCTTAATTCATTAACAAAAAGCAGTCTGGATTTAGGTTTGTGGTCTTTGTTTCTCATAAACACAAATTAAATTATTTTGCAATCTCTCAGTTTTATTTTTACATACGATAACTCTTACTGTCGTATTTTCATTCATTATGCTGCAAATTTAAGTCTGTTTATTAATCTGCTTCAGAATATCTGGAAGAATAAACATAGCTCATATGTCAATGGAGGGCTTTCAGATTCTGTTTTCTGAGAGGGCTGTATTTTCAGTGCCTGGTTTTGTTTTTTATGAGCAGTATGGATTAAAACTAAAACTAATACCTTACATGCTAACCCTGAAATAAGTCTCTGCTAATACATATTAAAATCTCTGGTGCTGTTAAGTGATACTGTTAGCTCATTGAATGGGGTTGTTAAATATTAATAAAGCAAGGCATATTTTAAACATTTATGAAACATTTTTATAGCCATATATTATGGTCAATTTTGGTGCATTAATAACTTAGTTTCCATTAAAGAATCCTAAAAGTATAGTGCCTCTCCTTGCCTACCCCAATATTGATTCTTATATAATTTTGAAAACTTGACTTTTAAAAATAATTTTTCTTCATCCAACACTGAAATATCAAAGGCTATTATATTATTAAGATCCCTAGGTGAGACAGTTAAGTTCTTTCACAGTGCTGGGATTTATAGAGCCATTGTTGAAGATTTATGCTGTCCTTCACGTGTTATGACTCTGCTTATAGGGAAAGTCTTTCTCTTTGGGCAGTTCTCATGTTGTATGGTAATACGTAGTGGGGCCAGAATGCACTATAGAAGGTTTTATATTGGTTTCTATGAATTCAGCATTCTGCTGAGTAAAATCTAAAGAATGGAATCTTTGGTGGTAAAGATTGAAGTCATCTGGGAGCGCCTGGGTGCTCCGTTGGTTGAACGTCCAACTCTTGATTTCGGCTCAGGGTTGTGAAATCAAGCCCAGCGTTGGGCTCTGCTCTGAGTGTGTAGCCTGCTTCAGATTCTCTCTCTGCCCCTCCCCACCCCTTCTTGCTCACTCTCTCTCAAAAAAAAAAAAAACAAACATAAAAGATTGAAGTCATCTCTGAGATGATTACAGTTGTCAATTCCCCGTAAGTCAAAACACAGCATGGATAGTTAATTTGGAATATCTAAGACTGGATGAGTTTATCCAGTTTTTCATCATAGAAAACCAATTGTGACTAGGATGAAAATGGACTTTCCCCCCCACAACTGTGCCATGGAACTATTTTAAAAAATTTACCACATTTCTATAGTCCTCCCACTAAGTACTTGGAGAAGCTTTATGGCACAAATGAGTGAATTAACTGAATTAATAGGTCATGTCTGTTTGATTGCCACTGATACTTCATAGCAATGTCATTATTCTTTTGGGCCAGGCAGTTCTTTGTTGTGGAGAGCTGACCTGTGCATGGTGGAATGTTTAGCAGCTTCTCTGCCTTCTAACCCTCCTGCCAGTGGTACTCTCATTCCCAGTCATGGTCAAAATCAGATTTCCCCAGACACTGTCAAATGTCCCCTGGGGGGTGAAATTGCCCCTGGTTGAGACTCACTCACTGCGCTATACCATCAGGATTGAAAGGACAGACAGGCTAAATGGGATGGGTGTTGGTGGGGAGGAGCAGCAGAGTTGGGAAGAACACAGGGAAAATAGTCCCTCTTGAGCTCTGCTTTCTGTATTACCTAAGCGACTTCAAAGTTACCTCCTCTGACTTCTGCTACCTGTGTAAGTTTCTTGGGGCCGCTGTACCAGATTAGCACAAACTTGGTGGCTTTAAAACAACAGAAATGCATTCTCTCACTCTGCTCAAGGCCTGAAGTCCTAAATCAAGGTGCTGTGCTCCCTCTGAAGGCCTGAAGGAAAAACCTGCTTTTTGCCTTTTCCAGCTTCTGGTGGCTCTAGCCTTTTATGGCTCATGGTTGTATCACTGTGATGTCTGCCTCCCTCTTCACACAGCTGTCCTCTCTTTGCCCTGTGTCTTCTCTTCTTTGTCTCTTATGAGGACATCTGTCACTGGATTTAGGGCCCACGTGGGTAACCCAGGATGGTCTCATCTCACAATACTAACTGTATCTGCAAAGACTTCCCCCCCCCCCCAACTAAGGTCACATTCATAGGTTCTGTGGTTGGGTATATCTTTTAGAGAGGTCCCCAATCTGCTCACTACACTGCCTTAACCTAATACTTTGCAAGGCCCTGGGACTTTATTTTTTAGGGATTATAGTTTCGGGAATGAAGTTAGACTTGTATATCTTAGATTTGTCCTCACTGGAAAAGCATTCATAACCACATGCTTTCAGGAAAAATTTTGAAAGCCTCTAGAATGCTGTGCAGCGGGCATGACTATTTGGATTAATGCTAACCGTGGGTAGGCTGAGAAATTACTAATACAGAGTTGACACAGATTTGGGCTGTGTTTTCTAAGCCATCTTTCAAAATGAAAGACTTGGGCTAAGTGTTTTCTAAGCCATCTTTCAAATCTGTAACTCTTTGACCACTTTATTAGTAACAGACAATTTTAGATTTATCTCTGAATAATTAAATTTCTTTTTCTGAACAGTTAATTTAAAACTTATTTTTGAGAACCTTATGTGTAAAGGGCTATTCCTGACCCTGTAGTTAATCCAAAATTTTGTATCCTCTAAGAGCCTCTACGCTTCTTGGGCTGTGAAACTAAACCTATAAATTAGCATAATTAATAAGGTGAAGCATACAAGATAAATTCCAAGTCAATAATACATTTAGTGTTACAAGTTTTCAGAAGGTTTCAGATAGAAAGTAGTTCTGTTTCCTGATGTTTGACTGCCTCTGCCTGGATGGTACCTCCAGGGAACCCTGGATGAGTCTCTATCATTGCACCCAAGAGTCAGGCACACTTACTCATTTGCATGTAGCTCTTACTATAAACTGAGCTTTTAGAAGGGGCTTATATCTGATTGTGTTACCTTAGCAGGTGCTCAAGAAATATTTGTTGAATAAGAAAGTGAAATGCTACTTAATGTGTGGTTATTCAACAGCCCTCCTTCCCCCGCGCCCACACCACCCGCAGTGGCCAGGTTATACAATAACCCACCCTCCTCTCTACTGAGATTCTTCTTGCCTTTATTTTATTGACCATTCTGTTCTTGCACCTCACCAAGTATAAACCTTTTGAAAATTTCCCCCATTCCTCTCCTATAAACATTAACCTCCATTTGTACAGGAACCTTTTTTTTTTTAACTTTTTTGTTTTTCTAACCTTTGTGTGCCTGTATGACCCTTACCCAACACCTGCATAGGCCCTGGAGGACTCGATTTGTTTTATGGGCTCTGGGTACTGCAATGCACTTGGTGAGCAGCTCTGTAAAGTGTGAGTGTGTCAAGCACCGTGACAGATAAGAAATGTGTGCCTGAGCCCCCGCACCAAGGGTCCGTTGGAGGAGGAGTGGGGCAAAGGGCACGGGCAGCCTTTGTGCGGAACAGGTAATGAAAAGTTTTAAATGGACTGCAGCAACCTCTGAAACCCAATGCCGTAATTTAACAGGCCACTCTTACCAGCATGGGTGGGTGGGAAACCGCTCTGCAAATAGAGCCGGTTCCCTCTTCCTAACACTGGTGTTTGGCCCTTCCGGCCAGAGTTTGGCCCCACCCCTCGTCTCTCCTTAGTGGGAAGGAGGAAGCCATAGGCAAAGCTAGAACTCTGAGGCGATGATACGGAGTACAGTGCTTTGCAGGAATGTAGGTCCCTGCGGACAGGAGTAGAACGGTACACGGGGATGGCGGACAGGCACCTGAGACGTCCTATAATACCGCCTGAGCATTACAGTTACTTTCACCCCCTCTGCAGGTTCTGTTGCAGTACCAACTGATTAGGTCCTGATTCCAAAGTTTCTAGACAAGATAAAAAGCAGTAGTAGTGGGTTTGCAGAAGATTTGTTCGTTAGGAAGAAACGGAAAGAGTTTAGGTCGTGTTTATAGGAAAAATTTTAGGATAATTTATCTCTTAAAAATCATTTCTGATTTTCTAAAAAGCCAGAGCTCCAAAAAATACTATAAATGTATGGATTCAAGGAAGGCATTTGATCACAATTCGTAATATTTGTCTAATATGCTGAAGAAAGAGTGGCTGAGAATTTCTAATCGATTACTGGGGTGTATCCTAAGGGTGATTAATGGACCTATGCCATATGGACACAGGTCCCTAACTATGTGTCCTAGGACTCTATGCACAACTCTGCCCTAGTCTTTTTTTCAGTAAATCGGCAAACGTCACAGATGGCGTGTCAGGTAAATTTGCACGTTCCAGTTGGCAATATGCCTTAACCTGAGTTTCTCCATCTATAAAATATGGTTGCTAGTATCTTTTCTCTCTAACTCATAGTTTGATATGAAAATCAAATGAGGTAAACAAATGTAAATGAATTCTGAAATTCATAAACAAAGCCCCGTTAAAAATGTGTTTTCTTAACAAGCACTGGGTGATGTATGCAGTTGTCGAATCACTATATCGTACACCAGAACCTAATGTAACGCTGTGTGTTAACTATACTGAAATTAAAATTAAAAAATTTTTAGGGGCGCCTGGGTGGCTCAGTCGTTAAGCATCTGCCTTCAGCTCAGGTCATGATCCCAGGGTCCTGGGATCAAGCCCCACATCGGGCTCCCTGCTCCGCGGAAAGCCTGCTTCTCCCTCTCCCATTCCCCCTGCTTGTGTTCCCTCTCTCGCTGTGTCTCTCTCTGTCAAATAAATAAATAAAATCTTAAAAAAAAAAATTTTTTTTTAATGTAAATGTATTTGGTTATTTGTTATTCTGTGGAATTTTTTTTAAATAAGGGAAATGTAGGAGTGCCTGCAGTTGGGACAGCTTAGGTTAATAAGGAAAATGTGTAGTGAGATGAGAATAAAATCATTAAGGGGGTTCTTTTGATAAAATATTTCTATTGCTAAAATGTCATCTTTTCCGTGAGGCCATATGTAAAATTGTAACTCTTCCACTGAGCAGTCCCTATCCCCCTTTCTTGCTTCATTTTTTTACCATACTACTTGTCACCATATGACATATTAAACATTTTACTTATTTAGTTTAATATAAATAAGATTTCTACCTTGAAGGGTCTGCCCCTATTAGATGCCCATAACTATTTATTAAACAGATGAAGGATGAATAAAAGCATCTTGTATTCACTATTATCTGGGTTTGCTCTTTAGGCATGATGATTCCAAATGATATCCAAGGCCCTGGCTTGCTTGTTGAACTCCCTGCTGTGGCTCAAAGAATGGAGCAAGATTTGCCCTTATACCAACTCCCCAGGACCCGAGTTGTTTCCAAGGCCTCGGCATACATAGGAACATCATCTAGATATACCACTGATGCCTGGTATGATACCATTTATCTTTGTTTTCACATTATAAAGTAGTTTTCTTTTTGCTCTTATTTAAAAAAACATGATTATGGTGGAACATTTGGGAAATACAGAAAATATGAATAAAACTGAATATTAGACAATTACTATGAGAATTTCACATACTTAAAATTGAAGCATATATACAATTTTGTATTCTTGCAGTTGTGTGGAAAACGATTACATAGAATATTTGCTTAGAGAATAAGAGTTTAATTGTTTAACAATGTAAGCAAGACATACAGACAGATTAAGGAGGGAATGGATTCAAGAGTTAGAGAATTTGCTGGAATTGGTGACTGATAACGTGTCAGGATGAGAAGACATAGTTGAGGATGACTTGTGTTTCTGGACTGGGACAATAAATGAATTGTGGCACCATTAATTCTTTCATATATGATTGTAGGAGCAAAGGAAGCAACTTAAGTGTACATTGGTAGATGAATGGATAAAGAAGGTGTGGTATTGGGGTACTGGGTGGCTCAGTCAGTTAAGCATCTGACTTCGGTTCAGGTCATGATCTCAGGGTTCTGGGATCAAGCCCCATGTCAGGCTCTCTGCTCAGCAGGGAGTCTGCTTCTCCCTCTCCTCCTGTGCTCTCACTCGCTCACTCTCAAATAAATAAAATCTTAAAAAAATAAAAAACGTGGTATATATGCAATGGAATATTATTCAGTGAGAAAAAAGAATGAAATATTGCCATTCTCAACAGCATAGACAGACATAGAGGATATTATGCTAAATGAGATAGGTCAGATAGTGAAAGACAAATACCATATGATTTCACTTATATGTGGAATCTAAAAAAAAAACCACACGAACAAATGAACAAACAGAAACTGGCTCATAAACAGAACAAACTGGTAGTTGCCAGATGGGAGGGGGAAGAGGGATGGGCGGAATAAGTGAAGGGGATTAAGAGGCACATGCTTCAAGTTATAAATAAGTTATGGGGATAAGTGCAGCATAAGGAATACAGTTGATAATATTATAATTTTATGGTGACAGATGGTAGCTACACTTATCATGGTGAGCTTTTCACTATGTATAGAACTGTCAAATCACTATGTTGTACACCTGAAACTAATCAAACATCGTATATTATACTTCAGTTTAAAAAAAAAATTATAGGAACATGAATAGGTTGGAAAGGAAAATGAATTTGGTTTGGGACATGTTGAGGGTTCCACAAAGTGAAGTGGAATCAATTAGGTGTGTGATTCTGGGGTTTAATGTTGAGGTCTATCCTTATGTGGATAATTGGGAGCAAGATCACGTGTATGTGAAACTGATGGATTTGAATAGTTGTCATCCAGGGTAAGCTCAAATAGGAAGAGCATAAGGCCAGAATTATAGTCCTGCAAAACAGCATTGTTATAGGTATGAATGAGGAAGAAAATAGTGGAGTGGAATGAATGAACAAAACGTTGGAGGAAATTGATGAGCCCAGAGAAAGTCATGGGGGCACCTGGGTGGCTCAGTCGTTAAGCGTCTGCCTTTGGCTCAGGTCGTGATCCCAGGGTCCTGGGGCTCGGGGGTGCCTGGGTGGCTCAGTCGTTAAGCGTCTGCCTTTGGCTAAGGTTGTGATCCCAGGGTCCTGGGATCGAGCCCTGCATTGGGCTCCCTGCTCCTCGGGAAGCCTGCTTCTCCCTCTCCCACTCCCCCTGCTTGTGTTCCCTCTCTCGCTGTGTCTCCCTCTGTTAAATAAATGAGGTAAAGGAGAAGGAGTTACACATATATAACTACATGTATATCTGTGTGTGTGTGTGTCTCTCTCTCTGTCTTTCTGGGATAGATCCAGCGAATGAATATGTCGATGCTAGAAAGATGGTGATTAAACACGGTCCCTGGTGAGGGTGAAGGGAGAGAAGGACATTGCACACCTAGAAGATGAGCCTTTGGTGGTTTGATGGGAGGAAGTTTACCTCCTCCACAGAGACAGGTGCCAGGAATGAAAAGGAAAGTACAAATACAAGTTCTATTTTGTGTCTTATGGGCAGGAATCCCAAGAGATATTTTATTTTTTATATTTTTTGTCATTTAGGTAAAGGTTATTTTAAAACAGGGATGAGGTGGTAGTAATGTGGGCATTAAAAGGAGAGGTGTCTGAGTAGGGATTCACTTTTGAAACAACGGCAGGAGAGTAATGGCTTAGTGGAAGGGAGTTTAGAAAAATCTTGGCGCCTCCCCACCCCCCGCCCTTTTCCAACTTCCCAGAGCAAGGGAATGAGCATCACTCCCTTGAGCGTGGTATCTGTGGCAGAGAACCAGAAGCTGTAGAGAGAACAGAAGAGGTTGAGAGAACATTCGGTGAAGAGGTCAGGGTGTGGAGTAGTTTCTTGACAACTCAAGGAGATTCCATGGAGTGTGATGGGTAGTTTGGCTGGAGGGTCTTGGGGGTGAGTCTGGGAACGGAAACAAGGAGAAACCAGAGAATCAGGGAAGGAAGGAGTTGGTGGCCAAGCATAACAGGGATGAGAGATAGGGTGGGTTTATTGGCATTCATGTTTTTATTAAAACTTTAGTCCAAGTGTGTTGATATATGAAGTGTCTTAGAATGATAGCACTTCTCGGTTCAGCAACCTCGTGACCTTTGCCTATAGTTTTAGATAGAAACTTCATATCACAAACAGTTGGTCTCTGGGCTTCAGCATAGCTCCTCTCTGAGTGGAAAGGAAAGACTCAGATCGGCTCAACTACTTGAAGGAATTCGGTGGCTTTTTATTCAGCAGAACTGGACCAGTGTGCAGAGGGGAGGTGCTGACAGGTCCTACATCCTGGTGCGAGTGATGTAACCAGCTCCCAGGGAAACACATAGTCTTAAACAGGCAGCGGGTTTGTTT
>NC_138372.1:46101073-46153642 GCF_054177405.1 Leptonychotes weddellii
AATGAAAATAAATGCTTTCAGGTATTGATCCTTTGTTTTGAATATGGCAGGTAAAATAGGAGGGGGGTGTCATATTTGGGGAAAGGATTAAATGAATTATTGTTAAATTTTTTTTTTTATATTTATTTGAGAGAGCGAGAATGAGAGAGAGAGAGAGTACATGAGAGGGGGGAGGGTTAGAGGGAGAAGCAGGCTCCTCGCCGAGCAGGGAGCCGGATGCGGGACTCGATCCAGGGACTCCAGGATCATGACCTGAGCCGAAGGCAGTCGCTTAACCAACTGAGCCACCCAGGCGCCCAAATTATTGTTCAATTTTGAGCCCCAGTACAGTGCCTGGCATGTAAAGCTTTGTAAGGCAATGGTGGATATCTAATAGATTTACCTTTAAGGTAAATTTTGTGTAGATTCAGAACATTGGTAAGAGGCTGAGGATTAGGGGAGAATAAATATGTACATTTGAGCAAAGACTACTCTGGAGTGTTTGAGTTGGGAGGAAAACGGGAGATTTCTAGTATAATGCTGTTGGAGCTGTTGTCTGCTCTGCAGGCGAAGACAAATGTGAAAAATTAGGACAAGAGGTACATAGAGCATTACACTAATGTGTTTGAAAATATAATTAGATCTTTGTTTACTAATTTAGGCTTTACAGAAGGCCAAATGAGAAGTAAATTTGATATAAGAAAGCAACTTACCCATTATGGCTTGAGTTTTTGTTTCTTAACAAAACTCTTAAGCACAGTTTTACATATTTATATAAAATGCACAAATTTTAAGGGACAGTTTG
Source organism: Leptonychotes weddellii (assembly GCF_054177405.1). Lineage (NCBI taxonomy): Eukaryota > Metazoa > Chordata > Mammalia > Carnivora > Phocidae > Leptonychotes > Leptonychotes weddellii. Next base: position 46,101,858 of record NC_138372.1, read on the forward strand.
CTTAATTTTGATAAATTCATTCACAGCCTGATCAAGATATTACATCCATCACTCCTTGGCAGTATCCTGCCCCAGGCAACTACTAATATGACTTCTAACACCATAAATTATTTCTCCCATTCTAGAACTCATGTAAATGTTGTCATACAGTAGGTACTTTTTTGTGTCTGGCTTCTTTCCCTCAGCACAGTCTGTGTCCTTCTAAACTTTAATGTAAGGGAATGCCTAATTCTTTATGTATACTCGTGTCAGATAATAATTTGCTTTGCAACTTCAAAATCACAGTGTAACGTCTGTGTAAGTAGCCCTACTAGTGTGAAAAACACTAGTGCCTATTGTCCTGTTTCCTGTGGTGTGTCATGCAAAATTACCATATAGAATCTGTATTTAAAGAGGAAAGCAATCTCAAGATAGTTTAGTTACAACCAAAACTCGTCCTGCTTGCATCATTTTAGAGTGCGGAGTTTACTTGACACACATTTTGGCTTAGTACTTAGTAGGTAGAAATTTTATATGAAAGAAGGTACGTTGGAAAGAAAAGGTCTGATTCATCTCATTTTTGTATGATGCTGAAAATTTGATTTGCCTAGAGGTTGTATATCATCAAATCTTACATTAATATCCACTTGTTCATTAATGGGGTGGTCCACCTTTCCCCCCAGTTCTGTAAAAGTGTTAACTTTGTCCATTTGTTATAAAGGTCAAAAATAAAAAGCACTGTTTCTATTGGATGGTTAATTCCTCTGGGGAAAATTGGTTATAAAACTCTGGATCAAAGTGTAAGAAGTACATTTCATTTATTTTAACATGAGATTCTAACTGATTGAGCTACTGACCATATTTAATCAGTGCAAATTATAAAATTTGAGGTCAGAAAACCCTTGTTAAAGTTTTAAATATGTTTGTGTAAATTTAGATCTTAATATATGCAGAAAAATATTTTACTTTTTCAGTTAATTTTTAATTTGGGTTAAAAGGTATATGCATTCATCAGTGTAAAGTGACCACATTAGTTTGTATAGTTGCTCATCTCTTGTGATAGTATTTCCAAAATAAATCACACTATCTAGATAAGCTTTTGCAAGATGGGTTTTTTTTTTTTTTGGTTGTTTTATTGTACTTTAAAGATTTTATTTTTAAGTAATCTCCACAACCAACGTGGGGCTTGAACTCACAATCCTGAGATCAAGAGTCACATGCTCCCCCAACTGAGCCAGCCAGGTACCCCTAAGCTTTTGCAAGTTTAATCTCTCTCTAGGTATGAAATAATCTGAAGAAAATATGTGTAAACTTCCTAAAGAAATATAATATGCTTTGAAAAAGTCAGTTTCTTCCAACAGAATAATCCTTTTGTTACACTATCAAAACTAAAATCTTGCATATTCTAGACAGTGTTTTCTTTCCCCCCTTAGTTGTATGTGAAAGCCAGCTGTTTTGGAAATTTTGGTTTTCATTTTTTTAAGTGGGGAAACCAATCGTCCATACTAATGTTAAAACTTGGTTTCCATTCTGTTTTAGGTTTCTAAAAATTGAATAACAGTAGCATACATGTACCATAGTAAAAATACCTATGTGGGATTTTCTTCTTCTTCTTCTTCTTCTTAATGCCTCTTATGAACTGTTTTTGCTCACAACACTTCTGACACCAAATATGTGTGTTTTCCCCTCTGCCCAACTACTGATTCTCTGGACACTAACTGTTGTCTTAAAATTCAATTCACTTCTGACACTAGCTACTCAGAGTTAGTGCTGATTGCACAGTCTAAGGACTTAGTCCCACAAGACTGTCCTGACTTCAGATGCCCGTCACAAGTTCCGTGTTGCTAGCTGTGCGTCTGACCAACCAGCTACAAATTGGGAGTTCCCATGATCCCTTTCTCAGGTTTGATGATCAAAACCTTTGATTTGCTAGGATGGCTCACAGAAATTAGGAAAGTGCTTTACTTATGCTGACTGGTTTATTATAAAAGATACAACTGAGAAATAGCCAAATAGAAGAGATGCATAGGGCAAGGTATGGAGGGGAGGGGAGGTATGGAGGATGCACAGAGCTTCCATGCATTTCCTGGGTGCGTCCCCCCTCCCCTCCGCCAGTACATCAATACCTTGATGTATGTGCCAGTCTGGAAGTTCCATTATGTGAGCATGACTGGTTACATCATTGGCCATCAGTGATTGAACTCCATCTCTAGCCCCTCTCCTCTTCTCAGAGGAGGGTGAGACTGAAAGTTCTAACTAATCGTATGGTTGTTGTTGTGGCAACCAGACCCCGTCCTGAAGCTGTCTAAGGCCTCACCAAAAGTCCCCTTACTAGCATAATAAACTCAGGTATGGTTGAAAAGGGCTTGTTATAAATAACAAAAGATGATCCTATCACCTCTGTCACTTGAGAAATTTAAGGGTTGTAGAAGCTCAGTGCTTCTTATTATCACACCTATTACAATTTGGGATACAGGAAAGTAGAAAATGAGAGGAGGAAGGTTTCAGTGTTGATTTGCTTTTTGGATTTTTAATTGTAATCTTCAGTTTATATTTAAAGGGGAATTCTAAAATACAACAGAGTGGGGTGCCTGGGTGGCTCAGTCAGTTAAGCGGCTGCCTCTTGATTTTGGTTCACATCATGATCTCAGGGTCGTGTGATTGAGCCCTGCATCGGGCTCCAAGCTCAGTGTGGAGTCTACTTGAGGATTCTCTATCCCCCTCTCCCCCTCCGCCAGCTCGCATGTGCTCTCTCTCTAAAATAAATCTAAAAAATAAAAATAAAAAAATACAGCAGAGCATGAAGATATTCCTTGCAGTAATAGCCATATTCCAGGATATAATCTCAGTGTATCATATTTGGGATAGCAAATAAATTACATCAATAGCATGGGCTATTAAGATGCTATTAAATAAAAAAATGATTATAATACACAAGGAAAATTTTGATACAAATTCAAACGAAAAAAATTGTAAAGGGAATGAATGTTAAGCCTCAATTAAATGCCAGTCATATATCATTTAATCCTTACTATTACATAGGGTAATCAAAATATGGAAGTTTCTGCTATCACAACTATCCAACAAACATATATGCACATGTACAAAAAACAATGTAATGTGATAAATAAAGACTTAAGTTGGTAGAATCATGGGTATCATTTAAGGATTGCATTCAGCTGCTTATAAACAAACACCCCACTTAGTGTAGCTTAAACAAACAGGGCCTTAATCTTTTTTATGTAAAAACCCCTGAAGAAGGTGATCTGTCAGGGTCTTAAAAACCTTCTTCTTTCTGCTCTGCTATTTTCTTAATGTATTGGTTTAGTCATTGTTTCTTCATGATTTTAAAATGGGTGCTCCACCGCCAATGTCATCTCTGCCTTCTAGGCAAGAAGAAAGGGAAGGTCCTAGAAAAAGCCTCCTGCCAGGGGCGCCTGGGTGGCTCACTTGGTTAAGCAACTGCCTTCGGCTCAGGTCATGATCCTGGAGTCCCAGGATCGAGTCCCGCATCGGGCTCCCTGCTCGGCAGGGAGTCTGCTTCTCCCTCTGACCCTCCCCCCTCTCATGTGCTCTCTCTCATCCTCTCTCTCTCTCAAATAAAAAAAAAAAAAATCTTAAAATAAAAAAAAAAAAAAAAAGAAAAAGCCTCCTGCCAGATGATTCTCTCTCCATTCAATGAGTTTTTCTGGAAATCTCTAGGGACTTTTACTTTTATTTCAGAACACAACATCCAGTTACCATTAGCTGAAAGGAAGTCCAGAAAATGTATTTCTTTAAAGCTGGGCATAGTGCCACCTGGAATAAACGAGAGGTTATGTTGGTTAGGAAGGAGGGAGAGGACATTAGATAAGTAATTGGGAAGTATCTGCCAAGTTCTTTTTCCTTGAATATTGTGATGCTTTTAATAATAAAAAATACACTGTCTGAGGCAAGAAAGCCATCTGGTAGTGGGTGAGATGTTAATGGCCCCTGATGATCCCAGTTCCTTTTTTTTTTTTTTTAAGATTTTATTTATTTACAAGAGAGAGAACGAGGGGTAGAGAGAGAGGGAGAAGCAGACTCCCCGCTGAGCAGGAAGCCACTTGCAGGGCTCCATCCCAGGACCCTGACTGAGATCATGACCTGAGCCGAAGGCAGACGCTCACCCGACTGAGCCACCCAGGAACCCCATGATTGCAATTTCTTAACTGATTTTTTGGATTGTCTAGATCCTTTCCATTTTCTCTTTCTCACTCAGCCTTAAACCATTATATCCTAGAAAGTCTGTAGAAGCAGCAAATAGGTGGAGTTTTATTACTTTTTATGGGACTTATTTGAGAGTTCAGAGAAAAATACAGCATTGAAACTTTGCGTGCTGCAACATAGATTTGGATATTGTGAAGAGGCTGTGTGCTCAGGAGCCTTCTGTGAGCCTCAGTTCCTCATGTGGAAAATATAATAGTATGACCTGCAGTGCTGCTTCACAGGGTTTTTGTGAACATGAAATGGAAGAGGTAGTGCCTCCATTTTTGTGTAGAGTAATACAACTTACGCTGTCAGACCTATTATCTAATTTGGTGGTCCAGAGTCACATCCATTTCATGGTGCAGGTTAGACTGGAGCTTAGCACTCCTGATTCCTCCTTTAGATAATGTATGGTAATGTGTCTACCCTATTCAATAGCATTACCTTTGTAGGTATTCTGTAATTCAGCATTTTATGTTGTTATTTCCATACTAACATAACTTGATGGGTGAAAGTGTGGTGGTAGGTAGGATCGAATTAGATCTAACATAAGTAAATCTCTGCAAAGTGCAGAGTGATGGATAATGACACAAAACATTCATGGGATACAAATGACAAGGGAATTATTTAGGGTCAGGGTGACAGATCTAGAAAGAGGGATTGTGCTTACCAACCGTTTAGCCATTTCAGCTATTGATGTTGATTTATGCTGGAGTGTTCTCTTTGCTGGTTCATCAGTACCAAGTTTGAAGGAATATATTTCCTAATATTTTATATGTTGATAGAAAAACAAATGTGATATTGTACAAATCAAGCACAGATTTTTAGAAAATTGCATCTAGAGTGTCACCAATAAAAGTGTTTATAATAGTTCTATGACTTTTTGGAGACAGGTGGATATTTATTGAGTTGAACATTAATGTTCTGGTTGATGTATGTATTTTATTGATGTAAATATTTTAAAAGCTTAAAAATTAAGAACTATTTACATATAGATTGTTTAATTTTGAAAGTTTCTAGGAGCCTTTAATACAACACTGTTTTACAAATTGTGTGTTTTTTCTTTTCTTTCTTTTTTTTTTTTTTTTTAAAGATTTTATTTATTTGAGAGAGAGAGAATGAGAGAGAAAGAACACATGAGAGCGGATAGGGTCAGAGGGCGAAGCAGACTCCCTGCCAAGCAGGGAGCCCGATGCGGGACTCGATCCAGGGACTCCAGGATCATGACCTGAGCCGAAGGCAGTCGCTTAACCAACTGAGCCACCCAGGCGCCCCTCTTTTCTTTTTTTTATTATGTTAATCACCATGTTTTTTCCTTTCTCTCCCCTCAGTGAGTTACCTGAAAGAGAAGAAGGTGAAGGAGAAGAAACTCCAAACTTCAGCCACTGGGGTCCACCAAGAATGTATGTTGATGACATTATTGGCTTTCTCAGGAGAACACAATCAGTTAGTTGCTCTTAAATTTCATAGTGTCATGTGGACATGTACTGATTGAGAAATTGCCATCATCCACATGTAGGCTGGCCTAAATTTTAGTTTTGTCTTATCTAGGGATTTTTAGCCAGGCAAAATGACTATAATCAACATTAAATGGAAAGTTTTATCATAGTTTTTCAGAAAAAGCAATTTACAAATGTCCATGTATGATAGTAACCAATGGACTAAGTATACTTTATTATTGCACCACTGCCTTGAATGCAGTAAAATTTCTTCCTTTTTTTTTTTGTTTTTTTAAATAACAGCAACAGTAGTTGAGGCTTCTAGCATGTATTCATTTATCTCTATCCTCCTCCTCTTGTGTTCGTCCAAGTTTGTGTCTTGTTTGAGCTAACAGAATATAAAAGTCTTCCTTTAGCTGCTCTATTCTGCATGCATTATTAATCCCACGGTACCCACCCACATGGTCTGTTTTCTTCTTGCACTTCTGTGTTTTGTCTTAAAGACTCTTGGGCACTGTTTTTCTGAACTACTTTTTAATTTCAATTAATCATTGGCCACATCTGCAGTCTGAGTAAAATTCATAACCATTTGAAGGGCAAGTTTTATTCCATACTTTATTTTAAAAAGTGATGTGGAGGTAGGAAGAAAAGAGAGCCTGCCAGCTTTAAGAGCAAAATCTGTCCCCTACTTAAAGAAGCACAGGTTAAACCTGCTGACTGGAAAAGGCAGCTAGGGCAAGAAGCCTTTTAGTGGCAAATTTATTTTATTGTGGAAGTCTGTGCTTTTTGCCAAAATGATAATATGCGACTTTCTTGATTCCCCCACCCACCCACCCATTTGTTATTTCCTTCATCCATTCTTTGCTGATGTTAGGGATATAGAATTAAAGAACTAATTATAGAAAATATATTGTGGTAGGAGATGGGAACATTAAGGCCAACCAAAATCTCTGAATATTAAGAGGGTGTATTTATTGTTTTAGAAATATTTCCAAATTCAAGCTTTCACGTGGGCCATGAATGATTGATAATGTCCTATAATTTTGGAACTAGGTACAGTTTCGAAAATTGTAAAAATATATTCATATAAAATATGAGTCACAAGGATATGGTCCAAATCAAACACTTATAGTGACCATCCAACAAATTATATTAACTTGCTCATAAGTGAATTCATTTTCTTTTTACAGTGTTGAGATATTTAGGGAACCCAATGTGTCTCTTGGTATTAGTATTGTTGGTGGACAAACTGTTATAAAACGCCTGAAGAATGGAGAGGAACTTAAAGGTATATTTATCAAACAAGTTTTAGAAGACAGTCCAGCAGGAAAAACAAATGCTCTTAAAACAGGAGATAAAATACTTGAGGTAAGTGATGTTAAAATTCCGTTTTTGTTTGAAACCTACTTTAAGACAGTAATCATTTAACTGGAAGTCCTTCCTTCATTTGTTGGGGGTATATGTGGATACAATTGGTGTATTTTCTTTCAATGCCCTAGTTTGTATGTTGTTTGCATAATTTTATGCATTTTAAAGTTGGGGTGGTTATCATATAGCATAGACAAAGGATCAGCTGACTAAAAAAACAATTTTACAATTTAACAGAATGAGTCAGCTCGTTAGCATTGTGTTTCTCCCATAGTCTTCAACAAACTCTAATTTTTTTTCATCATTTAAAAAATTTCTAATGTTCTGCTTTTAAATTGAAGTATAGTTGTCATACAATGTGACATTAACTTGCAGGTGTACTAGGTATAGACAATTCTGTACATTATGCAATGCTCGCCACGAGTGTGGTTAGCATCTGTTGCCATACAACATTATTACAATATTATTGACTATATTCCCTATAACAAGCTCTACATTGTATAAATATGTGTCAGTGGGATAGCCATGCTCATCCAGCCTCCATTGGAGGAAGGGGTGACTCCATTGTTCACATGCGTAGGCTTTACAGAGCAGCAGAGTTTAGGGCACATCAAGGCGCTGAGAATGTCCTGAGGTCTGAATCTCATACATTTCTTTGCACTGGGTTTATTGGATGGACATCATATTAAATAGCTTCAATCCCAGAATAGTGTTCTTGATACATGCTTTATGATGCTAAACTTCAGCTGTGGTGCTTTAGTTCTGATAGAATGAAAAGAGCCCTGGAGGTCACGGGTTGAAGTCTTGATTGTGCTGTTTATTTTGTATCTGTTCTTGGACATATTATTAAACCCACCTTATTCTCAATTTCGAAATAAAATGGAAATGAGAATCTAAAACTCATAGCATCATTGTGACGATTAAAGCCAAGAACTGTGTAAAATTGCTCTGAATATACAAATATTAGGTTATATTTGTGTTTTTGAAATTAAAAGATTTCAAACACACTGGGGTTATGGCAGTGAAGAAAATGAGCAAAATTCCTACTCTTAGGTTATTTACATGGTAGTGGGGAAGATAGATAACGTACGTAATATGTAGAGTGTTAGATTGTAGTAAATAGCAGAAAGATAAGGAGGAACGAAGGGCAGTGGAGGTGCTGATTGCAACCGATAGATAGGTTATGGAAGATGATGTTGGGACAAATACAGGAAGTGAGAGAGTGAGCCATGTGGATGTATAGGGGAAGAAGTCTCTAGGCAGAAAGAACTAAAATGCTTAAGCTCTGAGGTAGGAGTTTGCCTGACTATGTTGAAGGAACAGAAAGAAGTCCAGCACCACTAATGTAGGTAGAGTGAGCAAGAGAGTGTGAAGAGAAAAGTCTGAGAGGTAATGTGAAGCCACATCACAGAGAGCTTGGAAAGTTGTCCATTCTAGAATTGTGAATGTGTACATATTTTAAAAGGATTACTCTGACTTCAGGGGCAGGTGGGGTTTCCTTTATTTAGTATTTGCATACATAGCACATTGTTTTTTTCATTCCTTCATTTTTACCCTTGTGATTTTGTTTTAGTTGTATGTTTTGTAAGCAACATATATAACTGGATTTTGCTTTTTTAAATCTACCTTGATAATCTTCATCTAGTAAAGAACTGACACGGATTCATTTTTTACTTTGATTACTGATATATTTGAACTTAGTTTTTAAATATGTATCTGTGTTTTGTGTGGTCCTTTTTCTTCCCCTTAACTTTCTATTTTGAAACAGTCAAAGGAAATTGTAAAGAAATGTACAAGGAAGTCCCAGGTGCTCCTCCCTCAGCCTCCCCCCCAGGTTACTGTGTGACACAACTGTAGAACATGAGCAGAACCAAAATACTGATAAGGGCACAACACCAGTTACATAGGCACTGATATATAACTTGGTGTATTTTTATAGCTCTACGCAGTTTTATCACATGTGTAGCCTTGCCTGACCACCCCCACAATCAAAGAAACTCAGTGTATCACTGTAAGACTCCCCTGTGTTGCCCTCTACAGCCGTTCATCTCCCCTACCATATCCCCCCATACCCAACCTCTGGCAACCACTAATCTGTTTCTTCATGTCTATAATTATGTTATTTCACAGTTGTCACATAAATGGAATTACGTATTCTGCATCTTTTTGAGATTGGCTTTTCTCACTCAGCATAATTGCACTGAAGTTCATTTAATTTGTTGTGTCCATCAATAGTTCATTCCCTGTTATTGTGACTGAATACTTCTATGGTGTGGAGGTACCACAGTTTAACCATTCACTCATTGGAAGACACCTGGGTTGGGGTGCCTGGGTGGCGACTCTTGGTTTCGGCTCAGGTCATGATCTCAGGGTAGTGCAGTCGCCCTTTGTTGGCTTCCGCGCCCTTTGTTGGCAGTCTGCTTGGGACTCTCTCTTTCCCTGTCCGCCCCCGCCCCGCCCACCCTGCCCCGTGCGCTTGTGTTCTCCCTCTTTCTTTCTCAAATAAGTAAATAAATCTTTAATATATATGTGTGTGTGTGTATGTGTGTGTGTGTATATATATACATATATATATATAAAAGAAAGGCACATGGTTTCCAGTTCTTGGTTATTATGAATAAAACGTCTATACACATTTGTATACAAGTTCCTAAGTGAAAATAAGTCTCCATTTGTCTGCAGTAAATGCCCAAGAATGCAGTTGCTGGTTGTATGGTAAGTCCATTTTTAGTTTTGAAAGGAACTATTTTCCAGAGTAGCTGTACTATTTTACATTTCCACCAGCAGTATGTGAGTGATCCGGTTTCTCCACATTTTCACCAACATTTGGTGTTGTCACTATTTTTCATTTTGGACAGTCTCATAGGTAGATAGTGATATCTCATTGTTCTGAGTTTCCCTAATGGCTAATAATAAAGAACTCTTCATGCCATCTGTACATGTCCTCTTTAGTGAAATGTTTGTGCATGTCTTTTGCCTGTTTTCTAATTGTATTGCTCATTGTTTTATCTTTTTAAATTAGGTGTTTTCCCCTTCATCTTTCCTGCTTTGAGTTGAATACAAAGTATTCTCTTACTTATCCATCACTTTTATATACTAATAAGAACCCACTGTTTTATCCCAGATTTAATAATTTCTTTAAACCCACAGCAGATTTGAAATGTTAACACTTTAATATTTATTTTGTCAAGCATATGGAGTCATTTGTTTACTTTTTTTTTCCTGTGAAAAGCATTACTCATTTGTTTTGTTTTTAAGGAAAGCTTAATAATCATTTCTCTCTGCCTTGAAACAATTGCATAAAGGAGCTAGATCTGTATAAAGAAGGATTTGTTGACCTGGGAAGTTAGCGATTAATTTAATTTTGGGAAATGGGTCTTACCTGTGTGAATGGACATACTTCTGGGTTATACATTTAAAGCTGAGAAAAGCGTAAGATTATATTTCTGCTGTAATATAACAGAATTCCATTTTTTCCCTAACTTCTAACTTCAGTGATTCCCATTTAACCCTGTGGAAATGTGTGTTGGGGAAACAAAAGCTGATTATTACTCGAAGATGAAATGGTTCTATAGCTTCTACTTCTCTTACTGTTGAATGTTTTGGGGATTAGGTTATTCATAAGAAGCTTCTCCAAACTGTTGTGATAGCTTTTAAGCTTCAGTTAAATTTTTTTCTATATTGGTTTACTATTATTCATATCCTTCCTGAGTTCATATGGGAAGAGATGTTTTCACAGAAAAGAGGTTTTCACAGAAGAGAAGGTTTCATTAAAACCTTCCAGGGGATATCTGTCAGAATAAAAGGCCAAAGTTCTTGCCACAGCCTCTGTGTGGTCGTGTGGCTTCAGCTGCCTCCCTGACTCATCTCTCTGCACTCTCCCTTGCACTGGGCGCTACACTCACCTGCTTTTAAACCCCTCTCCCACACTGGGCTCCTGTCTCCTACCTTCGGGCCCTTACCTCTGTGTCCCTCAGCTTCAGGTGGGCTGACTTTTCTCCTCACCGTGCTCTGACTCAGTGATTGATCATCCTCATCACTTCCAGCTCCTTGGATCCCCTTTGCTTTTACTGAACTTGTCTGGGGAAACCACATCCTAGTTAAATGCAACTCTTGGCTTATTTCAGGTCCCTAGCGTGGCTGGAGAAAATAACCAGCTAGGCTGTCTGGTCTCATTTTAAATTCATGAGCTCCTTCTCAACTGAGTCTTTAGTTCTGCCTTGCAATCCTGTAATATTTCCCTAGTTGTTTCACTCTCCTGCTTCCAGAGGTAACTCCTTCACACCTCCTAAACTGCCTTCCTCCATTTTAATCTCAGTTTATGGTACTTATTTCTTATTTCATGGAGAAAATAGAAGCAGTACAAAAAGGAACTTCCCCTTGCTCTCACTGCGTGCCAAATCTTTTTTTCTAACTGTATCTGTAACAACATATGAACTATTTGTGCTTCTAACTAAAGCCAGCCTCCGTAACTTGTGCCACGGAAGTCATTCCCTCTTCGGTGTCTGAGGACTCACTTCCTCAGGTGTCACTTCTCTCTCTCGCATGCATTTTCCCTCTCTGCCACACCATGATTACTGTAATACCTCCCATCTTAAACACAAAAGCCAACCTTGATCCCACAGCCTTATCCACCTACATTCCTGTTTCTTTGGTCTCCTTATGGCAAAGAGGTATTCACAAATTGTCACATCCACTGACCATAAGCCACCCCAACATTTATTAAGGCTTTGTTACATTATCGGTTTGAGAAATTGGTTTTGTTAAATATGGTAGATACAGAATGCTGTTGGAGATTTTGGACATGTTTGCAAGTTAGGTTGTCTGAAATTTGTATAAGGAGCTGTGTATACTTATCCCAATTTACTGAACAGAGAACACTTTTAGTAAAAACCTATGGATATTTTCATAGCTCTTTTTTAAACATAATTTGAGAAATGTTCAACTACTCAATTAAAATAATGGACAATTTGCTTAAAATATTGTACTTCTCAATTTGAGAGAAGAGTCCAGACCGCCTTCCCCTGTCCCCACTCAGAATTCTGTGCTGTGTTTAGTGGTAGAGGTGACATCATAGCTCAGAAACTTCTTAAGATTCTGTCACTGACCGAACTACCTATTTTGGATAATTATATTTAACCAGGGCTGTTATTATTAAGATACTTGTCGGGCGCCTGGGTGGCTCAGATGGTTAAGCGTCTGCCTTCGGCTCAGGTCATGATCCCAGGGTCCTGGGATCAAGTCCCGCATCGGGCTCTCTGCTCCTTGGGAGCCTGCTTCTCCCTCTGCCTCTCTCTCTCTCTGTCTCTCATGAATAAAGAAATAAAATCTTTAAAAAAAAAAAAAAAGATACTTGTCTTACTTTTCTGGAAGGTGGAATGTTATTTTCCTTAAACATGTTCTTAAACAAGCTTTTTGTGGGCAAATCTTTTTTTTTTTTTTTCCTTTTTTTGGCTTTGGTCTAATTCAGTAGACTGGCTCTTCTCATCACTATATAACACATGTGAACTCTATAGCCTTTCTAATTGAAATGAAATTACTTCTCTGTTTTAGGTGTCTGGAGTAGATTTGCAGAATGCCTCACACAGAGAAGCAGTGGAGGCCATTAAGAATGCGGGAAATCCTGTGGTGTTCGTTGTTCAGAGCTTGTCATCCACTCCAAGAGTAAGCTTTAGTTGATATTTTCAAAAAATTTAAAAATACTCTATATATCTATGGACCAAGCTTTTGCCTCCATGTATTTTTCCACTTATTTTGATTTTGATCCTACTATTGCCTAGAAGAAACATTACTTCATAAAAACTTAGTTATTAACTTCACTTTCCCTTTTTTTCCTTTGATTTTGGTCTTTTGGTTAACTTTGAGTCATTCCAGTCTGCCTTGGTCTAAGTCACAGGCTGTGGAGTCAGACCTGTTTTCCATTCCTTAATTCCCTGTTGACCAGCTTTGCTGACTTAGAGACAAGTTACTTAACTTTTCTGAGTCAGTTACTTTGTTTATAAAATACTTGGAACATAAAGGGGGTCAGATATGAAAACGTTCTAGAGGTACCTCCATGCTCTGTGTAGTTATTAAAGAGTGTAAAAATGCAGACATGGTGCATTGTTGTATGTTCTGTTGGACATCCTGAATTCAAAACTAGCAGTATTTAATCATAACACTTTTATCTGTAATAAATTACCCTTTCGGTATGGAATTAGAACTTCGATACATAGATGTCAGTGGCAGGATATGTATTTTATTTTGCAATATGCAGCAGAAATATCACCCCTAAGCCCTGTGACTGGAAGAAATGTTTATTTTTCCTTTTTATAGTGGAAGACAGCTGTTCAAAACATAGGCACTTCTGAACAGTAGAAAAACTGCATTTTTTAAAAATGCTTTTCAATAAGTGAGGCAGTGCTTTTCGACCTTTTGTATGTCAAGGCATACAGAAAATAATATATGTATGGCAACCTGGGCGAACAGATGTTTGGCGGCCCTGAGGGTGGGGGCGAGGCATCAATACATTTTGACATACTTGTACCCTGCCTGCACACACGGGACTACAAGCTCACCCCACTGGGGCAGCTCTGCTGGAGTGTGCTCTGTTGCAGTATGACCCCTCCCAGTCTCAGTGCTGTGTTTACACCGACAAGACTCACCGAGAATGGTGAACTGAATAAAGTCTTCTCATTTTCATACAATTTGAAATTTGGGGGAATACACTTTTTAATTCTTTTTTTTGGAATCCAGGTTTTTGGAATCCACCTTTTAGCTCTTACAATATTGAGAAGGTCGTTGAGGCTATCACTTTTATTTCTGGAAACTGAGTTCCATAGGAAAATTGGCCAAATTATTCCTTGCCAAATGGTACTTCCAAAGAAACAGTTTTGAGCGAGAATGAGCCAATTACTTGATACCTTTAGGTGGCCACTTCTGACTACCCTGCCAAAAAATATTCAAAGCAAAAAAAAGGAGGTTATAAAGTCAACCAAAAAGTCCAAGCATGCATTTAATCCATCCTTTGCTGGTGAGCTAAGGTGGAAATTATCGCTTAGATGACACAAACAGTGCAATTTCTGTCACTGCTCAAAAAAAGAATTAATCTTTTTAGCATCATGTCATGCTCAAGTCACTTATTCCCCGTGCAGCACAAGAGACTGCCACATTGTGCATTTAGTTCATCAAGCACTGAACTATCTTTGGTTCTAGTCAAGGGAGCACATTCAGGTGATGGAGTAAATTTCTGTGTCCATGACTTGTTCCATTTTTTAACAGAAAGTGATTCCTTTTTTTTTTTTTTTTGGTAAGATTTTATTTATTTATTTGACAGAGAGAGACACAGCGAGAGAGGGAACACAGCAGGGGGAATGGGAGAGGGAGAAGCGGGCTTCCCACAGAGCAGGGAGCGCGATGCAGGGTTCGATCCTAGGACCCTGGGATCATGACCTGAGCTGAAGGCAGATGCTTAATGATTGAGCCACCCAGACGCCCCACACAAAGTGATTCCTGTTGAATGAAGTGTTGAAAGGAATCAAGTTTCCTATCTTTGCAGAATGGCCCTCTCTTTGGCTTATTTATTGTTGCAAGTAGTATTGGTCATCAGAGGAATAGAAAATACAGCCAAATGCTTAATCATTTTCGACCACTTTACATTAAACTTTGAGACTTCCTGCAAAACCCCAAAGAAGTCATTTTCTGACATTGGGATCATCAACGCCCCTATGTCTAAAGTGCCCTGGTCACATGGAGATTGTCATCAACATCATGAATTGAGCAGTGGTGTTTATATTTGTACTTTTTTTTTATTCTTTGAGTTATATTTTACTTTTTTATATTTGCGCTTTTAAAAGATGTTTTCGGAGTATCACCAATATATTACCTTTTTAAGCTTTTTCTCCTGAATTCCGCTGGAAAGAAATGTGTGTATCCACTTAGATTTATTTGGCAAATGCTTACTGGAGAGCAGAACTGATGATTTATACTGCACTCTGCTATAGAAAGTTTTTATGCCAGCATATTTTTTCCCCCACTTAATAACATAACTACATTTCACATATTATTTTTCCACATTTCAAAACAAACCTGTTTGAAATTGGGATCATTATTAAATTTCATTAGATTTATTATCCTATGCTGCTTTCTGTTCCCCTGTATTCCATTTGTTCTTCTCTAATATCATGGTTTCATAATGGCACCTTTTTAAACTTTATGTGTACATTTGCATATTAAACATATAAAAATAGTTTTTACTTTCACAAGAAACATGCTGTCTTCTACTTTTATTAAAGATGCCGGGGGCGCCTGGGTGGCTCAGTCGTTAAGCGTCTGCCTTCGGCTCGGGTCCTGATCCCAGGGTCCTAGGATCGAGCCCCGCATCGGGCTCCCTGCTCCGCGGGAAGCCTGCTTCTCCCTCTCCCACTTCCCCTGCTTGTGTTCCCTCTCTCGCTGTATCTCTCTCTGTCAAATAAACAAAATCTTAAAAAAAAAAAAAAAAAAAGATGCGGTCTTCTTGGTGAGCCTTTTGTCTTCCAAATTTGGCTAATGATACATTTACAGAGATTTCTTTCTGTGCTATTCAAAAAAAACAGTGTAAACCTTGTGGGTGGCAACTGACATTGTTTCCCATCCCAGAGCTTCTACTGTTCAGCTTCAGCTGGTTTTTTCCATGGTTTGAGAAAGTAGGTCCAGTGTGGACAGGTATTCTGACTTGTCAGGAAGGCAAAGTATTTTGTTTTAAGATTCATCAGGATAAGAAATACGACCAGGTTTTGAACTTGGGCCTTTGATGGTCCCAATGTTATAAAATGACTTCTTTTGGGGTTTTGCAGAAAGTCTCAAAGTTTAATGAACTCGAACATGGACTTGGATTGTTGTTTGTATTAAATAGAGGAATAAATACTAAGCACTAACAGTGTCTGTTCACATACAAAACATTATATGTTGATCAGTGTCATTACTATTTTCTTTCTATCTATCTATCTATCTATAAGGAGGCTCCATGCCCAATGTGGGGCTTGAACTCATGACCCTGAGATGAAGAGTCATGTGCTCTACCAACTGAGCCAGCCAGGTGCCTTTGTTGTTTTTTATTTTTATTGAAATGAAACATTCCTGAGACTTTCTCATTTATTCCAAAATCAGTTTATTTCTTTACACTCTATATTAAAGGTGAAGAAAATTTAATCTTAAATTACATTTAGAGAGAGGTGTTTTTTGCTGTTTTGTTTTGTTTTAAAGATTTTATTTATTTATTAGAGAGAGAGAGAGAAAGCACAAGCAGCAGGAGTGGCAGGCAGAGGGAGAAGCAGACTCCTCACTGAGCAAGGAGCCCAATGTGGGACTCGATCCCAGGATCCTGGGATCATGACCTGAGCCGAAAGCAGACGCTTAACCGACTGAGCCACCCAGGCATCCCTGTTTTGTTTTGTTTTTTAAATTACCCCTAGGCAGGCAGTTTCTTTACATTTCTGGGAAAGGAGATTTTTTTCTTAACCTTCATGTCTGTCATCAGATTCTATGCCAAGATTATTTGTGTTAGCTATTTGAGGAGGCTTAAAACAAAAAAGATCACTAAAAATTTTATATTTTCCCAAGATGTTTCATAGATTGTTTTGTAAAAAGAAATGAGTCAAAAAGTAAACTATGCTGTTGGCACCATTGAGAATTAAAAGTATTTCTATGAAATGGAACTATTTTGTTCATGTATAAACATTTATTGAGTGCAGCTATGTAATAGGTTCTTTCTGAGCACTATGTATAGTGATAAATCACTAAATTCCAGCTCTCATTGAGCTTTTATCCAGGGATGTAAATAGATTTGTAATTTATCTTCATGCTAACAGTAATAGTGAAGTATTTATTGAGAGTGCACGGTGTACTAGATAACATACTTGAATTGGGGTACAATGATGAATAAGGTAAAACTATCAAATGATGCATCCTGTGTTCTAGGGAGAGGTTTATGTAGGTCACCCCTAAAACTATTTTGCAAAATGAGATGTTGGGATGATAATCAGTATTGTGATTTTTTTTTTTTTTGTCATTTTCACTTTCTGGATCTACACATATTGTGAGTTTATTGTTCTTTGATGTTACATACACACACACACACACACACAATATTTTGAGTCACCTAGCTTGTAATATTTTTCAGACTGTATTGTTTGCTTTGAATTATACTTCTCATGTCTTTACTTTTTAGATGAAGTTAGAGACTTAAGTAAGATTTTAACTTTAAAAATTAAGAAATGTAATGATTGTGACATTTAAATGTTTTATTCCTTCTCCCCCCCCCCTTTTTTTTGTGGTCATAGGTCATTCCTAGTGTGCCTAACAAGGCTAACAAAATCACTAATAACCAGGACCAAAACACTGAAGAAAAAAAAGAAAAGGTAACTTGAACCTCTCAAGCCTTTAAAAAATGTTTTTGGTGTCTTTTTGCCTATCTGAGCTGCAGTTAATGAGAATGGTGTTTTGACTAGTAATCAGGCTAGAAGGACTGTGTTATAATGTTTCCTTCCTATGAATATAACTGGTTCTGGCCAGGATGAAGGCCAGAAACATAGTGAAACATAGGTGCAAAAATGTGATAAAGCACCAATCATCCCTCGTCATCGTTGTCTGTCTTTCCTGTTCAGTTGGGCTAGTTGTCTGTCCATTCCCAGAAAATGCCTCTTACTCTTGGGAACTTATGGGACGTTGATCTTGCTGTTCTCTCAGCCTGGAAATCCATTTCCCACATTGCTCCTCCTTTTATCCTCCAAGGAGGAGCTCAAAGTTATCTCTACTGAGAAAACATTCCTTACCATCAATCAAAATTAGTCATCCATTTCTGTTCTCCTACCTCTATTCTAGCAGTTAAGTCGATCTAAAATTTATTTTAGGATATGCTATTAGGTAGGGATGAATTTTTATTTTTTCCTCATAAAGAGAACTATCCTAGGGGCGCCTGGGTGGCTCAGATGGTTAAGTGTCTGCCTTCGGCTCAGGTCACGATCCCAGCATCCTGGGATCGAGCCTCGCATTGGGCTTCCTGCTCAGCGGGGAGCCTGCTTCTCCCTCTCCCTCTGCCTTTCTCCCTGCTCATGCTCTCTCCCTCTCCCTCTCTCTCTCTCTCTGTATCTCTGTGTCTCAAATGAATAAATAAAAAAATCTTTAAAAAAAAAAAAAAAAAGAGAACTATCCTACTGTTTAAAATCGGTCCGCCTTTGCCTCCTGACTTGTAGTGCAACTTGTACTAGCTCAGGCTATCAGGAGGGGTCCGCTTCGGAACGTTCTCTTTGTTCCCCATGTCTATCCCAGCACAAATGCTATACTAGCTCAGTTCTTAAAGCCTAATGATAATAAATGTTGTTTTCTAGTAGAGCAATTTCCTTTACATATTTCTTCTTCTTTAGAGGTGTCTTACCTATTTGTATCCTTTTTCTTTTCCCTATGAATTTTAAGACTAGCTTGTCAAATTCCACAAAAAAATCTCTTTGATGATTTTGATGGGAATTGTATCATATCTGTAGATTAATTTGTAAAGAAATTATATCTTTATGATATCCGACCTTTTTAATCATTTACATGGTATATCTGTCTATATATTAAATTCTTTTTTTTTTTTTTCAATTTTATGATTTTCTTGAGAAAGGTATTGTAAATCTTTGGTTTATTCCTAGATACTCTTACATTTTGTATTGCTTTTAAGTATTTTATATTGCATTTTCTGTTTGTTGCTAGTATGTAGACATAAAATTGATTTTTTTATGTATTTATTTGACATCTTGTAACATTATTCCATTATTCTTTTTTTTTAATCTTTTTTAAAATTATATATTTGAGAGAGACAGAAATTAGAGCATGAGCAGGAAGGAGAGGGGGAAGGAGACTTCCCACAGAGCAGGAAGCCCGATGTAGGGCTGGATCCCAGGACCCTGGGATCATGACCTGAGCCAAAGGTAGATGCTTAACCATCTGAGCCACCCAGGTGCCCCCCATTATTGTTTTATAAAATAAAATAGTCCAATGCAGAACACTGGAAACACTGAAAGACTGAAACAAATAAAATCACTCATAAACCCACCACCTAAAGATAAACTTACTAAATATTTTAAACACTATATGTAGAGCCTTCTAGGGTCATTATGTCCTCTATAAATGTATATAATTTTAATAAGAATATGGATCTCAAATTCTAATACTATGTAGAATTTTATTTCTGGATTTTCTGTCCATGTAATAATAATCACTCTGGATAAAGGCATTTAAAATCTTCTCCCCTTTTTTCCAATCTTTTTATATTTACTAAAACCACTGTTTAATAAAGAAGTAATAATAGCTAACATTTTTGTTGTTTTTCCTCCTGATATTTAAGAAATTGCTTTTTTTTTTTTTAAGATTTTATTTATTTATTTGACAGAGAGAGACACAGCGAGAGAGGGAACACAAGCAGGGGGAGTGGGAGAGGGAGAAGCAGGCTTCCTGCCGAGGAGGGACCCCGATGTGGGACTCAATCCCAGGAACCTGGGATCATGACCTGAGCTGAAGGCAGACGCTTAACGACTGAGCCACCCAGGCGCCCTTAAGAAATTGCTTTTAATACTTCACCATTGAATATGATGTGTGCTGTAAATGTTTGTAGATAATCCTTCAAGTTAAGGAAGTACCCCTTTCATTCTTACTTTGCTAAGAATTTTTTTTTTTAAGATTTTATTTATTTATTTGACAGAGAGAAACAGAGCGAGAGAGGGAACACAAGCAGGGGGAGTGGGAGAGGGAGAAGCAGGCTTCCCGTGGAGCAGGGAGCCTGATGCAGGGCTCAATCCCAGGACCCTGGGATCCTGACCTGAGCAGAAAGCAGACACTTAACGACTGAGCCACCCAGGTGCCCCTTTGCTAAGAATTTTTATCATGAATGGCATTGGCATTGAATTTTATCAGATGTATTATCCATTCACTGAAATAATTGTGTATGTATACATTTTTTTCTCCTTGAATCCCTTAATGTGGTAAATTATAGTAATAGATTTCATAATCTCAGACCAATCTTGAATTCTTGGATTAAACTTAATTTGATCATTTCCCCCCCCCACATTGCTGGCATTATTTCCTTTAGAATTTTTGCATCTGTGGCTAGGAATGAAATTGGCCTGGAATTTCCCATTTAAGTGCTATTCTATCTGCTTTTGAATATATGAGACTGCTAAAATGAATAGTAGGTGTATTTCTTCTTTTTTCGTTCTCTGAGCATTTGTGTAAAGTGGTAATTATTCATTCCTTGTCTTTGGTCATACTAGCCTGTGAAGCCATTTTGGGCCTGGGTTTTCTATGTGGGAAAAATCTAAAATGCTTATTGGTTCTTTAATAATTATGGAACAATTCAGATTTTTCTATTTCACCTGGAGTCAGTTATGTCAGTTATGGTTATTCTTTTCTAGGAATATTGATATCACTTAATTTTTTACATTTGTTGGTATAAAGTTTATCTTTTTTTTTTTTTAGATTTCATTTATTTATTTGACAGAGAGCACAAGCAGGGGGAGTGGCAGGCAGAGGCAGAGGGACAGGGAGAAGCAGGCTCCTCGCTGAGCAGAGAGCCTGACAGGGGGCGTGGTCCTAGGACCCGGAAATCATGATCTAAGCTGAAGGCAAGAGGCTTAACTGACTGAGCCACCCAGGTGCCCCAAAGTTGTTTATTAGCTTGAATTATCCATGCTCTATCCATAGTTCTTTTCTTTTTTTTAATATTTTATTTATTTATTTGAGAAACAGTGAAAACTAGAGAGAGAGCGAGCACACACACAGAGGGAGAAGGGGAGAGAGAAGCAGACTCCCTGCGGAGCAAGGAGCCTGATGCGGGACTTGATCCCAGAGCCCTGGGATCGTGACTTGAGCCGAAGGCGGACATTTAACCGACTGAGTCACCCAGGCATCCTTTTGTTCTCATCTTTATATTGCCTTACTTTGTTTGGTTTTCTTCTTCTACTCACCCCACCCCCACCCCGCCATAATCTTTAGATAGTTGTAGAGTTTATTAATTTTTTAAGACCATACATTTCCTTCTGAGTCACTCTTTATGTCCCAAGATTTTAAGTTGAATATCTATTATTCAGTACTGTTCTTTTTTTAGTCCCCACAATTTCTTTTTACCCAAATTTATTTAGAAATGTATTTTTAAATTTCCACGTGAATGGTTTTAAAAACTTACTATTTTCTAATGTATTTCCATTATAATCACAGATTGTGATTTATGTAACATTCTTTTACATTAGGTGAGGCTTCTTATGGCCTATCACATTCTCAGTTATTATAAATGTATATCTGTGATTTAAAAGAATAGCACAGTAGTTTTCCTTTTTAAAGATTTTATTTTTAAGTAATCTCTACACCCAACATGGGGCTCAAACTCACAACCCCAAGATCAGGAGTCACGCCGACTGAGCCAGCCAGGCACTCCTAACATGATAGTTATTGGATATAGGTTTATATACAAAGTCACTAGAGCAAATTAATTAAGTTATTCAGATACTCTACATACTTACTGGCGTTTTTTTGTGGGGGAGGTCATTGTAATCTAACAATCTCCCATTTTGATAGTAAAATTAGTCTTTTTCATGTGGTTTTTCAGTTTTTATTTTATACTTTAAATTTTTTTAAAGATTTTATTTATTTATTTGAGAGAGAGAATGAGATAGAGACAGAGAGAGCATGAGAGGGGGGAGGGTCAGAGGGAGAAGCAGACTCCCTGCTGAGCAGGGAGCCCGATGCGGGACTCGATCCCGGGACTCCAGGATCATGACCTGAGCTGAAGGCAGTCACTTAACCAACTGAGCCACTCAGGCACCCTATTTTATACTTTTTCAAGTTAATTTATTAGGTGTCTACAAGTTTTAAACTATCTTTATTCATATGTGACATTATTTAGTAATGCCCAAACGCCTATTTCATCTAGTATCACTGAATCTTTGCCAACTTTATTTTTGTGTTTGCCTGGTTTTTAGCTTGGAAATTTTTGAGCCACACATAGAATGAAATCAGGTCTCCAACCTGAGAGGGTCTGAGCTTGTAAGGAATTCTGAGGGAATACATTTTTTCTTTTTTTCCACCTCAAGCTAAGGCTAACGCCAGGAAATAACCTTACTATCTTCTGTGGTCAAGATTTTGGTTTGTTTGATTTGTTTTTTTTTTTAAACTTCATCCATTGTAGGTTTCACCCTGTTAAAGAAAAAAAAAAAACTATAACTGAATTGAACACTTGGGAAAACTTTGTGGGCATGTACACAGGGCTCAATCAAGGTTCCTTGAGGATTTGGGGGGAAGGGTTCTTAAAAAGGATAAGAAAAAATAACATTAGATTCCTTACCAAATTATAGGGTTGTATTTTAGCTTGGTTGGCCACCTTCTTTGAATTGAGATTTTAATCACATAGATTATAATCAGATTAGCAGTAGCATATGCTGTGTGTTCAGGATTGTGTAGTTGTTTTTGGCAATCACTAGTAGACACAGATAATATGTAGATTCCGGAAGACCATGGTTATGGCTTGTAGAAATACTAGTTATGTACATGATCCAGGTCATTACTTGCAGAAATCTTTCTCAGCCTTTGCAAGGCAACAGCCTTTATTTACAGGGATTAAATGTCTAGAAAAATAAAACCAATGCTGACAAAAAGGAGATTAGTAGTTCAAGAGAATGGAGGACCAGGGAAAGGGGCAGGAAGGAGGAGGGATTAAAAAGAGGCACGGAGAAACTTTTGGGACTGATGATTATATTCATCATCCTGATTATGGTGATGAATTCACATTGTACACTTTAAAATGTGTGTATTTTTTCATGTCAGTACATAACAATGAAGTTTTCATAGACAAAAATTCCCTGTCCTCCTGGAGCTTCCATTCTAGTGGAGCAAGGCAAACAATGGAGAATTCGGTGACTACTACCTTAAAGCAATTTGGGGATAAGACATGAAGACCCACAAAATGTGGCATCTGGGAGGGGCTGGAAAAGAAGCCCCATGAAGACAGGGAGCTCATCTGTCTCATCATTACTCTGTCTCCGTTGCCCAGAACACTGCCCGGCACCTCATAGACACACAGTATATACTGGCTGAGTGAGTAAAGGTCAAAACAAAACAAAACACCTCTGGCTTTAGGTCACCAGGAATGGCACATACCCTCTGGGCAAATGCCGCCTTCCTGTGCCCCATTTTACCTTACGATTTGGGATTTATGGTTGTTTCTGGCTTCAGTCACATGTTACAAAAGCACATTTTTTAAAGTTTATCTGTCATCTTTTTGTGGTTCAGATGGATTTCTCAGAATAATTAGTCTATCCTCTTGCTGGAATTTTGTCAGTTTATATCTTTTTTTTTTTTTTTTAAAGATTTTATTTATTTATTTGACAGAGAGAGACAGCGAGAGAGGGAACACAAGCAGGGGGAGTGGAAGAGGGAGAAGCAGGCTTCCTGCCGAGCAGGGAGCCCGATATGGGGCTCGATCCCAGGACCCCGGGATCATGACCTGAGCCGAAGGCAGACGCTTAAGGACTGGGCCACCCAGGCGCCCCTTGTCAGTTCATATCTTGATTCAAAGATCTGAGCATTCATCAAATGTCTATTGGAATCCTATATATAGTGTGGCAGTTAAGACTGCAGCAGTCTGGGGATATAACGTCATAAAGGAAGTAGACAAGGGATTAGTCTGTAGGGACATAGGTAATAACCACACCCAAATGAATAAACTGGTGACTAATTTAATTACTTTAGGGAATAAGGTAATTTAGTTGATTCAGGATAATTCCACTTAAGATCCCAGGAAGGAAAAAGATAAATATATGGTTCCATTAAACCAAATTGAATCTCAATACAAAGCAAGGATATTTGCATTCAAATTTTAAAAATGCAGTAAGAGCTCGGTAATAACCAAAAGTCACGAAAGTCGGTCCAGCTGAATTCTTTGGTATAGAGAATAACCACTGAGTTAACATTGCAATGAGAGAAGTCATACCAGTGTCTGTGTCTCTATTACAGGATGATGTTTCAGTGGTTACAAGATTGTACTTAATTGTTCTCAGTGGTTATAGGATGTACTTTACTGTGTCTCTTCTCTGAAATCACAGTTTACATGCCAAGCACTATACTACCTTCTGGAATGATGAAGCATCTTTACTCCAAGAGGTGCACCAGTGAATGTGACACGTAGTGAAATAAATAGAAGTATAATTATGATGATAGAAGCATGCGCAGGATGCAGACAGGGGGACCTTCCCAAAGTTGGGAGGTCAGATGATTACAAATTATATTATCTCTTTAAAAAGTATCATTAGAGGGCGCCTGGGTGGCTCAGTCGGTTGAGCGACTGCCTTCGGCTCAGGTCATGATCCTGGAGTCCCAGGATCGAGTCCCGCATCGGGCTCCCTGCTCGGCGGGGAGTCTGCTTCTCCCTCTGACCCTCCCCCCTCTCATGTGCTCTTTCTCTCTCTCATTAAAAAAAAAAAAAAAAAAAGTATCATTAGAAGTAATTCCTTTTATGCATTATTTCCTCCTTAATACAAAAGCAGTGCATGTTCTCTAGAATTACCTAGACAATCAAAAAAGACACGATAAAAAACACCTGAAATGGGACACTTGAGTGGCACAGTTAAGTGCCTGACTCTTGATTTCGGCTCAGGTCATGATATCAGGGGGCTCCATGCTCAGCTACAAGTCAGCTTAAGAGTCTCTCTCTCGCTCTCCCTCTGCCCCTCTCCCCACTCACTCCCCCCCCCACTCCCCCCCATAAATAAATAAATCTTAAAAAAAAAAAAAAAGTACCTGAAGCCAATTACTAGGACAGGTGTAGGCTAGAAATCTAAATTTTGGCTTGAGATCATTCACATTTTAAAAAAAGAGAGTGTGACTAAGAAACTAAGTTACCCCCCCCCAAAAAAACACCAAAAAATACATAAACAGGTCTTGAATAAATTCCTAGTTTTTTTCTTGTTTTGTTTCAGTTCACTATTGTCTGTGCTGTTTCTCATCACAGAGTGTGAAAAGACAGGCCATCAGGAGTCATAGACATACTAATATTAACTATATCCTCGTAACTCTTTGGTATTTTCCTTCTAAAATTTTCTTCAGGTTTACATCATATATTCTTTGTCTTAAAGGAGTCACGGACACGAACACAAGTGGGAGATGCTCGTTCACAGAGAAGTAGTCTCCTACTGTTAGTTCTCTTTTCTTTTTATGTACTACCCAAATGAAAGTGTCGTCTCCCACCAAACATAATAGTCCCTAAAAATACAGTCATGTTAAACTTATAAAAATGTATCTATTCCAAGTAAGTACTTAAATGGAGTACATTTTATTATATTTAAATTATTCCTCCGTAAGGTGTGTGAAGACATGCATCTATTTCAAGTGAGAAATCTGGACATGCTAGAGCCTGGGGCTAAGGAGAACCTCATGAAGGTTTTTGCAAAGATCAAAATCATTTCTTGTGATCTTCCTGGTGGCACTTAGAATGTTACAGGATGTGCTCTTTGATTATTCTTTTTTTTTTTTTTTTTTAAGATTTTATTTATTTATTTGACAGAGACAGCGAGAGAGGGAACACAAGCAGGGGGAGTGGAAGAGGGAGAAGCAGGTTTCCCGCCAAGCAGGGAGCCCGATGCGGGGTTCGATCCCAGGACCCTGGGACCATGACATGAGCTGAAGGCAGATGCTTAGCCAGATGCAGAGCCACCCAGTCGCCCCATCTTTGATTATTCTTAACAGCAACAGATGATAGTGTTCTCTCATGATATTCCACATTGTGTTAGGTCTTAGAACTACCTGACAATACTCTGCAATATGTAAATATATCTGTATACATACATAGCATGTAGACATGTGCGGATCATGCAACATTGTTATAAATGTTTTTACAGTCTTACATATTTTTGCTTTATACACCACATCAGTAAGATCAAGGATATCAGGAAGAAAGTAGAACTGTTTCTAAATTTAAATCACCAAATCACTTTGATATTGTGAATCTGGATTGTCACATTAAAATGCTTCTGAGTTAGTGGTTTTTGTAAAAATGGATTTTGGTTTTTAATTAAAAGGCTGTCACATCTAAGGTAATGTGAGTTTAGTTTTACTATTTTCTGAAAAACTCTGGGAATATTAGATTTAACAATGCTTATTAGTCTCTTCAAACCGATCGGAAAGATTTTTTTTCTAATTTATTAGCATCCTCTGAAGGTAGGAAAATATTTCTCACAGTGAGACGTAAGGGCTTTCCTCACGTTCAGCTACACAGAGCACTTTCAGCTCCTATCCTGCAGCTTCAGCCATAAGACACATGTAGACTCAGAAGTACACAAGCCCCCTGGTCTGTATGTCGAAAAGCTATTATTTCCATTGGACTCAGGACCTGTTAGTATACAAAAACTTACCAACAGGCAAACAAAGACTAACAACCTTTGCTGTTGTCTCTCACCCTATAGAGAATAGATCCCTGTAGAACCAATATATAATAGACCCTCAAATACCACTAAATTGTTAGACCGTAACACCAAACTCCATTTATTGCTGCTACTAATGGGAAATAACTTATAGCCCAAGTGCAAATCAGAGCCAAACTTGGCTTAGTATCAGAAACAAAATCATAGGGTTGGAAATAAGAGAAACAGAGTCAAAAAGACAAAGTTCTGTTGCCACTGGGGATTTACCGTGGGCGCCAAAAAATCATGTATATGGGCTTATGCAGTTCATGAATTGCATATTTCAGGCGTAACTGTTTAACTGGTTCTGGAAGGTGAGTCTACTTGAACAGACCTCCATAACTGACAAAATATAATTTAAGAAATAAAAATGTGACCTATAAAATTATGCAAAATGTACATTTATTTACTTAACTCATTAACGAGGGAACCAACAAGGTGGTTAGCCTGGTTCAGAGAGAACTGGAGACAGTGAAGTATTTATTAATTGTTCAAAGAAAGAATGCAGGGGTGCCTGGGTGGCTTAGTCGGTTAGACATCGCCTTCAGCTCAGGTCATGATCCCAGATTCCTCGGATCAAGCCCCACATAGGGGGCTCCCTGCTCAGCGGGGAGCCTGCTTCTCCCTCCCCCTGCCTGTTTTTCCCTTCCTTGTGCGCTCTCCCTCTGTGTCAAAGAAAGAGAGAGCGAGAGAGAGAGAGAGAAAGAAAGAAAGAAAGAATACATAAGTTAGATTCAAATTTAGATACAAAACTGGTTAACGTCTTACAGGGAAATAAAACCATAACCTTTGGAGTTATCCTTTCTACAGGACTAAAATAATTTGCATCTCTACCAGACAAAATTAATATGCACTGCTATTGGACAAGAACCTTTTCCATCATTGTCATTTTTCTGGAAGGTAATATGTTAGAAGACCTAATTGGCATGACTGACAACCAGTTATTTACTCATTCAGCATATAGTTAAGGGAGGCCTGCTTCGTACCGGACACTGTTCTCGGAGTGAGGATACGACACTATTGTTCTCTGCCCTCATGGAGATTACATTCACCTGGCCTCCTTGTATGTATCTTGCTCCAGCCTTCATTGCCACAGAGAGAGCCAGGTCCTGCCTATAACCTTCCCTCATGTACAGTAGAAAGATGCCCCAGGTATATGGCAACCCACATTCAAACTTCAGGGTCACCAAGACATGCTTATTCTATATTCTTTTCCACAGTGTTGGAGAATTTAATTTTAATAAATCAGTGGTGTAAACAGTTTCCTCTGAAATATGTTTTTAAAACACTGTCAAAGAGAATTCTCTCTCTTAATATTAAAAGCTGGCTGTCCTTGTTCCAACTATTAATTTTGACCTAGAATGATGTGGTTCTGAGGAAAAGGTTTACTGAAAGGAATCCATTTGTCTTTTTTACTCTTCATTTAACTCACTTCTAAGGTTTTCCAAGGAAGAATAAAGATACAGCATGATCACATTTCTGTATTCTTTTGTTGCTTAATAGGCATTTTGTATTTGGCATCTTCTCTTTCTTCATCACTCCTGCATTTTACTGATTTTTGAATTTTCTACATATAGATGAAGTGCTGCTTTGGTTAGACATTATCTTAAATAAATTTGGGTGTGTGTTTTTGTTTATGGATCGCAGAGAGTGTTTTCTGCTTTGGAGGAATTTATTACATGCCTGCTTTCTGTAATGGACCAGTCATTGTCCATTTACTGGGGTGTATCCTGCCATTAGTGGTTTTGTCATGTAAATCATAATTGAATGTACTCTACTGAAACCCTGTAGCAAAATAAAATCTTAATCCAGTTATTTTGGTATCTGTGGAGTGCTTGCGTATATCAGCTCCTATTCTTTTTAGCAGCTTGGACCTCCATAAACGTTAGCATGTTTTATTTTTCCCAGCGTTCAAGAAAATGTCTGCATTCTGTGAAGGTAATCTGATCATTGAGTTTTGTTTTGCTTTAATTAAGTCCGAACCAAATATTTATGTGCTGTATCATGTGGTGTGTAAATTTAAAGAATACTTACACCAAAATACAAAAAGTATTCATCATAAAGATTTCTTTCTTTTTTAAAACATTAAAATGTGTGTTGACTATAAATTACAGATGAATATTTTTTCAGTTAGAAAACCTTGGCATTTCATTTCAGCTATTTTTTAAAGAATGAAATCTGTACCTTCTACAATTTGATGAACAGTTTAAATAAATGTAAAATTAATACAGTGGATTTTGAAATGTTTTTCATTTGGATTATTTGGTTGGTAACTGTAAATAAAATATACATAATTGGCTTTCTCACTGGGGAAAGGAATGCATTCTTCTGGGTAGGTCAACAGTCTTAAATGCTGTGCTTTTGAATTCCTGTTTTCTGTAGTGGTGTGCTTACATCACAGTCACTTACATAATAACATAAATATAAGAAAACAAATTGTTTTACAGTCCTTGTTATATGACTGAAGTGGGATTCAGTCAAAATATTTCCAGATTATTTTTTTAGCCTGTTTGTCATTGAGGAAGAGGACTGTGCAAATGCAATTAACCTTCTCTCAAATTTTGCATTTTCAGAGACAAGGAACAGCTCCACCTCCAGTGAAACTGCCACCTCCTTATAAAGCTCCGTCTGAGGACAGTGACGAAAATGAAGAAGAATATGCATTTACCAACAGTGAGTTCCTTTTCATTTTTTGAAGTGAATGCGGAGTTCATTAAATTGTGCTTTCAGGAGTATTGTCAATTATCAAATGCAATGCTGTGGGTTCTTGGAAAAATGTGCATAAGCATATCATGCTGAAAAGGAAAATGTTATATCTCCTTTTATGACTTTATTTTCCTAAACTTTCCTCCTTAACACTAATATAGTATTGGAGTGAATATCAAAGGCAGTGGGTTATACACTATTTTATCTACATTTCCTCCTAGTCTTAATATTTGGATGTGAATGTGAAAATGCTAAGAAGTCCTTTAACTCTCAGTTTGACCCACAGTAATCTGAGTTGGATGTGGATGTCAGCTCTTGATTACTTGCTCTATTCAAACCATTGGTGATGTTGCTAATACAAAATTAGAAAAGACCCGAGTCATATTTTCTCCTTTACAGTTCCTTTCATGATTTTCTTTGCATTAACTGTATCAAATATACATTCATACATATATTTAATGGAGGCTTTATTTAAAAGAATTTGCATCTCTTTTATGCATGTAAAGTATATATACTTAGATCCGATTGCTGTTGTACATGGAATTTTTTGGGGGAGGATGAAAAATACCCTAAAATTAGATTGTGGTGATAGTGAATATAGTAAAACCCCCAGGATTATATATTTAAATGGGTGGATTTTATGGTTTGTGAAATATGTAAATGTTCTTTTAAAAATAATCTTGTTCCTTCCACAATTTAGAAAAAGTTTGATATAGATATCGAAGGAGTTAAAATTATGACCTTCAGCATGCCCTCTTCTATAAAAATCATGGTTCTTCCTTCAGAGGTGTGTGGTAAAGATTAAAACAAGGTGATAAAGCCTTTAGCCTGCCATATAGTAAAATTTCAACAAGTATTATAGCTCTTACTAATAATTATTATGTTGATTTTTATAACTTGATACTTTTTTTTTTTTTTAAGATTTTATTTATTTATTTGAGAGAGAGAGAATGAGAGACAGAGAGCATGAGAGGGAGGAGGGTCAGAGGGAGAAGCAGACTCCCTGCCAAACAGGGAGCCCGATGCGGGACTCGATCCCGGGACTCCAGGATCGTGACCTGAGCCAAAGGCAGTCGGTTAACCAACTGAGCCACCCAGGCGCCCCAACTTGATACTTTTCTAAATACAGTAGTATGTATATAAATTTGAATATAAATAGATAATGTTTATAATTATTTAGTTGGCTTTATAAAAAATTGATTTGCAGTTTGATTTTATACAGCCCTTTCTGGTGCATTATTTCTTCATTAATTCAGCAGATCTCTGTTGAAAGCCGACTGCTTTTTTCCCAACAGTGTTAAGTAAATCTGTTATGAAAGAATTAAAACATAGCTCCTTTTTTCTTGTTGGGGTCACTAACCTAGAAGGGAACAAAATTTGATCAATGTGCTGTAGTGCCTTGTTTCTCCACCTCTTTTGGAGAGTTACACATGACGGAGATGATTGATAGGTGTGTGCGCACATGGAACACAAGCCCTTGTTCTGATACAGGTATTAGGACAGCTGCAGCTGAGTGGAGATATCTCATTGGTTATTCATAATTTCTGGGATGCTAGAATGCCCATATTTGCATAGTTGTTAGGAAATCTGGCTTAGGCATGTGACTAAGACTATGTTCTAATCCTAGTTCTATTTAGTTGTGAATTCATGGACAAGTTAACCCCTTCATGGCTCACACTTGCTCATCTGTAATAGGGGAAGGGAAGTCTTGTAATAATCTTCCTCATAGGGTTGTTAGAATCTGAGGAGAAAAGGATTTGAAGAGTTTGGTATAAGGATTGTGATATCTAGTAAGCACTCTGGTATCGATGTGCCGGGCCTTTATGTATTATTAACCCAATCGATATACTAACCTGTGAGATCTCTAATTATACAAATAAACTGAGGCTCAGAAAAATTAAGGAATATGTTCAAAGTTATATAGCCGGTAAGTAGTAGAAATGTGATTTAAACCCAGACTCTCTGACTCCAGAGCCTGTACTCTTCTTCTATACTTCCCGTTAACTTAAGTCTCATTTACTATGGCAGAAGTAGGTACAAAGTGCTTGGGGTTATCTAGTGAATATCACTTTGAGGCCTTAAGATAGAAGAGCAGCACCCTCCCCCAAGTTCCAGTCATGTACATGTGTGTTCACACATGTGCACAAACAAATTCACAGCATTAGTGGGGTTCAGGAAGGCACCGATTTGCACTGCATGCAGAAAAAGACTTCTAATTCCTAAATCATCTTATAGCCATAACATTTCACAGATTCTCCAGCAAATATATTTGGGCTGTGAATATGACTTCCCATTTGTTTTGCTCTCTAATTTTTTCCTTCTCAGCATACTTTTCCCTTCCCATTGAATTCACTGTTCATCTTTTTTTTTTTTTTTTTAAAGATTTTATTTATTTATTTGACAGAGAGAGACACAGCGAGAGAGGGAACACAAGCAGGGGGAGTGGGAGAGGGAGAAGCAGGCTCCCTGCAGAGCAGGGAGCCCGATGCGGGACTCGATCTCAGGACCCTGGGATCATGACCCGAGCTGAAGGCAGTCGCCCAACCAACTGAGCCACCCAGGCACCCTGAATTCACTGTTCATCTTTCTGCAGAAGAGTTTGAACTGTATGGGGTGTTAGATAGTTCACATTTAAAATGTAGGTGAGCCTAAAGCCTCTAGCTTTCTTATATTTCTTTGTGAAATGGATCCCAAGGCTTTTTAATCTCATAAAATGACTACTCTGTTCCTCCATCTAAAACTAAGAGTAGATTGGTTCACTGTCTTACCAGATTCTTATTGTCCCAAACTAAGTATGGTCCAGGACTGTGAAGTGGATGGCTGGAATCCAAGCCTTAGGACCACCAGGAAGTGGTGATTGCATTAGAGAGATCACAGACATGAGACACATAGGATTTTAAAGTATAGTTAAAATCTGGGGCACCTGGATGGCTCAGTTAGTTAAGTGTCTGCCTTCGGCTCAGGTCGTGATCCTGGGGTCCTGGGATTGAGACCTGCATTGGGCTCCCTGCTCAGTGGGGAGCCTGCTTCTCCTTCTGCCTCTCTCTTTCTGTCTCTCATGAATAAATGAATAAAATCTTTAAAAAATAATTTAACTTAGGTGAGCTTTGCTAAGTTACTTAGTCATAAACTTCATCCTGCCATAAAATGTTTATTGAGTGGATATTATAGGTGGGCAGACATTGTTCTAGGTATTAGGAACATAGCGGGGAATAAGATCTCTCTTCCTATTAGCTTATATTCTAGTGGGAGAGAAAGATTATAAACAATAAGATAGTTAAAATATTGATAAATAGTCTAAATAAAATAATCAACATAGTGTGAGAATAAATGCTTTGGAGGAGTCAACATTAAGTAGAATGGGAAAGAAAGGCCAAGATAAGACCAAAGTGACAAGAAGGAATCAAAGAGCTGGCTTATATAGTCCTATAGATCAGATTTTTTTTTTTTTTTTCAGATTGTGATCCATAGTAACCTATATTTTACTTAACAGTCAAGTATAAGGGCATCTGGGTAGCTCAGTCATTAAGCGTCTGCCTTCGGCTCAGGTTATGATCCCAGGGTCCTGGGATCAACCCCGCATTGGGCTCCCTGCTCAGCAGGAAGCCTGCTTCTCCCTCTCCCACTCCCCCTGCTTGTGTTCCCTCTCTCGCTATCTCTCTCTCTGTCAAATAAATAAATAAAATCTTTACAATCAAGTATAGATGTGTACACACACACTTAGTGCATTTATAATTGAAACAAAGGTTTCACAAAATATTACTTTTATAACATATGAAAAACTTTATTTTTTTTTATTCTGTTTCATTTTTTAAAATGCTGTTTGCAGCTCAGTTTATTTCTTGACTACCAAGTCTCAGCCTGCAATATGAAAAACCCTAATCTATAGCTCTGGTTTCCAAACTTCAGAGTGCATCAAAGGAACCTACAGAGCTTGTAAAAGCACTAGTTGCTGGGCCCACTCTCAATTTCTGATTCTTCTCATCTAGGAGGACCCAATAATTTCCTTTTCTAATAATTTCCCAGCTGATGCCGATACTTCTCATCCAGGGACCATATTCAGAAAACCAAGCTGGCATTTAATGGGAGCTGGTGAGTTTGCTTAGGAGTGATGTGTAGACAGCGACAGAAAGCAAACCCAGCATGGGCC
The DNA here is from genome assembly GCF_054177405.1 of Leptonychotes weddellii. Lineage (NCBI taxonomy): Eukaryota > Metazoa > Chordata > Mammalia > Carnivora > Phocidae > Leptonychotes > Leptonychotes weddellii. The sequence goes on from NC_138372.1 coordinate 46,135,166, forward strand.
TCGTGAACCAGCAGAGGAGCGTCCTAGCATAAGAACATTTCCGGGAGATTGTAGAGTCAGGCTGTTTAAGAGAAGAACGTGTTGCAAAAAGGGTTTTGTCACTGAACGTCAGTGGTCAGATGTGGAATGATACTGAGAGGTTGAGGTCAGAATCATGGAAGCAACCACTGAACTAGTAACATAAAACCAATAAGAAGAAAAAGAATACTTGATAAAAATAACGATTGTGGAGATTGTTATGAGAATTAAATGTTGGGGCGCCTGGGTGTCTCAGTCTGTTAGGCGTCTACTTCAGCTCGGGTCGTGTTCCTGGGGTCCTGGGATGGAGTCCCACATCGGGCTCCCTATTCAGCAGGGCATCTGCTTCTCCCTCTCCCTCTGCCCCTCCCCACTCCCCCCTTGCCCTTGCTCTCTCTCGTGCACTCTCTTTCAAATAAATAATCTTTTAAAAAAGAGAGAGAATTAAATGTTACAACTCATATAGAAAGTTTGGTACATGATAGGTATTTACATCATAGATCCCTTATCTTGCATAGTTGGACATAATTCATGACATTCTGGTATCTAATTATAGGAAGTTTATCTGTCAATTGAATGAAAAATGCTTAAATTTTAATAATTATGAAACAAGAATTAAGAAACAATATCTACATAAATTTTTAGCTGTCGAAAAACTGCCATTATAGGTCCTGCAGGATTTGTCAAAGGGAGGTTACCAATGGTACAGAACTTCCCAGACTTAACTTTATGGTAATAGTCTTTAATACCTAAATTTAAAGGTCTTGTCAAAGGTTCAGGGTCACTGACGGCATGAAGTATCACTCAGTTCACTATCACATGGTGACTTTAAAATCTTCATTTTTAGCCATAACTTCTCTCTGATATCCTGACCTGTTTTCAGTTGGCTGTTGGGGTGCCTGGGTGGTGCAGTTGGTTAAGTGTCAACTCTTGATTTCAGCTCAGGTTATGATCTCAGGGTGAGATTGAGCCCCGTGTCCTGGCCCTGAACTCATTGGGGAGTCTGCTTCCCCTCTCCCTCTCCCTCGGACCCTCACCATACTCTCTGAAATAAATAAATCTTAAAAAAGAGGGGGTGCACCTGGGTGGCTTAGTCAGTTAAGCTGCTGCCTTCGGCTCAGGTCATGATCCCGGGACCCTGGGATCGAGCCCTGTGTCAGGCTCCCTGCTCCGTGGGGCGTCTGCTTCTCTCCCCAGCTCGTGCTCGGTCTCTCTCTCTCAAATAAACAAAACCTTTAAAAAAAAAAAAAAAAAGATACCATGTCTTTTTTCCACTAGCACTTTAAATCTTTTGCGAAAAACAAAACGTGTTTTTTCCTGAAGGCTGACCTTTTCCTTATATTCTTAATTTTTCATAAAGTCCTTATCCCAGACTAAAACTTCACATATGTTTATTATCTCTCTTCCTAGATTAATCTTCGCAATCTCTCCCACACTGGTAGCTTCCTTTGCATTTTTATTGCCACAGTTTCAGTAACTATATAGTTGTAATCACAATTTACTGAGTACCTACTATGTGTCCTACATTTTCCCCAAGTCTTTAAATGCTTTCTCATTTGATTTACAAAAGAGTCTTTGAAAGGAGATCTTACCTTTTCTGCTGATTTCAGCTTAATCTCACCTTCTTCGGAAAACCTTCCCTCACTCCTTATTCTAATAAATATTCTTGTATGGTTTTTTTAATATCACTTAACAAAATGTGATTATTTATGTGATTATTAGTTTAATATCTGTCTTTCCCTTCATGTTCCATGAGTCTAGTAATCCTCTTTGTTTTGGCCTGGCACATTACAGAAATCCAGTATTTGGGACAAATTACTGATGGAGGGTATGTGACTTGCATAGTGATGGTGGGAGTGTGATGAAAATCCACGTGTGCTCGTGGGGCTTCAGATAGACCCTTTCTACTGAGCTGTACCATCCATCTAGTTTCAGAGCCTTCTGTCCAGAACAGCTTGCCTTCTCTCTCCCAATATATCACCCCTCACCTTATATAAAAGTATCGATCCCCAGGGAGAGAAGCCACTCTCTCTAAAAAGTCCTGCTTTGTTCACTTTTGATCCCAGACAGTAAATGCTTTTGCTTCACCCCGTCTTTCAAACCTGTTGGTATTCATTCTTTCAACTACATTTTTAAACATCAGGGAGCAGAAGGTTTTGGAATGACTTTTTGTAACCTCTAAGAGAGTGATCATAAAGAAGCAGTGAGAATCCTACAATAGACATGTCTCTTGATGCATATTAGGTTCTGGAAACTCAGAATATAATTGACTTCTTTGACACTTAGCTTTTAAGTAGTATAGCAAAGATGTGAATGAACCACAGGCAGAAGGCCTCTTAAAGCCTTTTTTTTAATACTTTAATTTTAGAATGGCGTACTCTCCTTTGGTGTTTTGTTTTTCCACCTTAATTTTTTTTTCTCTCAAAAAGGACCTGGTTTAATTATTCACCCTTTTGCTCAGATGCCTTCCACACCCCACCAAATTTTATGTCATACATAATATTTGGTAAAAAGTATATATTTAGGGCGCCTGGGTGGCTCAGATGGTTAAGCGTCTGCCTTCGGCTCAGGTCATGATCTCAGGGTCCTGGGATCGAGGTCCGCATCGGGCTCCCTGCTCCTTGGGAGCCTGCTTCTCCCTCTGCCTCTCTCTGTCTCTAATGAATAAATAAATAAAATCTTTCAAAAAAAAAAGTATATATTTAAGCTCTGAAGCATAATAAAATTATCCTGTGAATTGCACCATACAAATAAAAATTAGATCACTAACACCTTGCATCTTCGTGTTTTTTTATTTTATTTCATTTTTTCAAAGATTGGATATTAGCTAAGACTCCCTGAAATGTGATATATTAGCAAATTATTCAGAGTCACAATATTTCTAAGTTTAGAGGCGTTGCTTTTTTAGAAAATTACAGTTTTATTGAGATACAATCCACATTACTATATAATTCATCTACTTAAAGTATGCAGCTCAGTGGCTTTTATTTACAGAATTGTTCAACCATCACTACTATCAATTTTAGAACAGTTAGAACATTTTCATCACCCCCGCAAAAAAAGTCCTACTCATTAGCAGTCAGTCCACTTCACCATATTTATTCAGAAATTCTTTATAGTCATACCTAAAATATACATACATACATATTCTAATTTTTAAAAAGACTTAATAGGTAATTCACATGTATTTCCATGGAGTGGGGTGGGGAACCCGCCCCACACCCCTCTTCTTCTTACCATAAATAGAATCTGCGTCTAAATTTGGAAGAAGACAAGGATGCTTGCTAGCTCTACTCTCCTCAAGAATCTAGCAGTGCATTGAGCTCACCTCCTCTGCCCCTCTCCAAAAAGAAAAAAATTAGAGAACGATTATTCACAGATGGTATTGTAGTCAATCTCAAAAATTCAAACCCCCCCCCAAAATTTGGCAATATTAAATAAGGCTATAAATTGCACACATAAAAATATTGTCTAATCTGTATTATTACTGAAAAAATGTAATAGTGATAACGGGCAAACTAGAAAATACCTAGGAATAATACAATTAGAAATATAAAACTCATGGCAGTAATCCATAATAACTTTTTGACATTTACTCTTTGACAACTGTGATGAAAGCTCTAAACCTATCCCCCCCCCGAAAAATGTATATAGATACACAAAACCATTGTTACCCGTGCATGCACCCTCACACACATGTACACTCACACCCACTCACCTACACACACACACCTCATTTTAAATAGGCATCATTTTGCCTATTTAGTGGAAGTCCTGAAGTTCATTTAAGAATTCATGGACCAGGGGGCACCTGGGTGGCTCAGATGGTGAGGCATCTGCCTTTGGCTCAGGTCATGATCCCAGGGTCCTGGGATCGAGCCCCGCATCGGGCTCCCTGCTTGGCAGGGAGCCTGCTTCTCCCTCTCCCTCTACTGTTCCCCCTGCTTGTGCTCTCGCTCTCTCTGTCTAAATTAAAATAATCTTTAAAAAAAAAAAAAATTCATGGACCATAGGTTGACAACCGCTATAGCTTATTTTTAAAGAAAACTGTGGAACTTTATTAAAGAAGATTCGGGGGAGAAATATAGACATGTTATTTTCCTGATTGGAAGAGTAAGTATATTAAAGATTTCAATTATTTTTAAATTAGTCTGTAAGTTTAAGATAATTTGAGTCCAAATCCTAAATATATATAGCCTGTGATTGAAAATTGATTTGGAAATGAAATGCTAGACAGTTTTGAAAATTCTCTCCTCGTATTTGAATATATTCTAAACTGGTGGTTTTCAAACTGAACCTGGAGCTTATAGAAACGAGTGGGAATGTTTTGGTTATCTCAATCAGCTTTTCTCAACCTTGGCACTATTGCAATTTTGACCAGATAATTCTTTGTTGGGTGGATGAAGGAGGCTGTTCCTTTCATTGTAGAATGTTTGACAGATCCCTGGGCTCTATCCACTAGATGCCATTAACACACTCTATCCCACTCCAGTTGTGATGATCTCCATACATTGCCAGGCGTCCCCTGGTCTAAATGGTTGGAGGATTCTGCTGTCATTTATTAGTTGTGTTGCCAAGATCACTGTGTTACATGGAACAGTCCCATGCAATGAAGAGTTACCCTGCTCAGAGTACCAATAGCCCTTCCGATTAGAAACAGTGTTTCCAACTGCAGTAATTAGGGGCGCCTGGGTGGCTCGGTCAGTTAAGCAGCTGCCTTTGGTTCAGGTCATGTTCCTGAGGTCCTAGAATGGAGCCCTGCATCAGGCTCCCTGCTCAGTAAGGACCCTGTTTCTCCCTCTCTCTCTCACTCTCTCTCCCCCTGCTTGTTCTGTTTCTCTCCCTCTCCAATAAGTAAATAAATAAAATCTTAAAAAAAAAAAACTGCAGTTATTAAATCCATTTAGTATTTGCAAATAAAAATGGTCTAGAAATAAACCCAGGTGTTAAGAATTTAGAACATAAAAATCTTTTTTGAAATAGCAGAAATAGGATTATTCAATAAATGATGAGATATATGTAATAATTAGGGGGAGAATGTAGAGATCTCCATTTCTCATCAAAATTAGAAATTAATTTTGAATATTGTTTGCTTCTAAAAACTGAAACCATACAAATACTATAAAAAGTCTATAAAGATTTTTAAAATTGTAATCTTGGCAGAAAGAAAGGCCTTTCATATTATTATACTAACACTATAAAGGAAAATAATTATAAGCTTACTTACATAAAAATTGAAAACAATTATAACAATAAATATATCTTTAAACAGTATCATTACCAATAAATATTCAAAATGTTCTTAGGTATTCTCCCACAAAATTTATATCCTGATGTAGAAATAGTTTATCCGTGTATAAAAAATAGAGTATGAAAGTGGGGGATAATAAAGAAATATGTATACATAAACATACATGTCAGAAGAAAAAGACATGTACATCAATAGAAAAACAAGCGAAGATCAGACAGTATGTAACAAAAGAAATAGATTTGGGCAACAAATACAAAAAGTCTTTTCCACCTCACTAATAATGAGAGATATGTAAGTTAATCATTTTTTTGCCTACCACATTACTTAGGATTTTAAAAATTAATATTGCTCATTTTTGGAGAGGTTGTAGGAAATAGTACTTACATACTGTTGGCAGGAATATGGATTCATGCACCTCTTTTTGGAGACCCATTTGGCAGCATGTATAAAAAATTTAAATGTGCATGTTCTTTGACTGAATAATTCAACTTCCAGTGAAATAGCCTAGGGAATATTCATTGCCCATGTGAATATATGTGTATGTATATGTGTATATACCTACAAAAATGTGTTCTGCTTTTTTCACTAACAGCAATTATAGCAGTATATATTATATGTAAATAATACATAATAACACCTTGATTAAGTCACCTAGTAGCCATCTGACTTGAAACAGGCTGCATCCTTTTCATTTGGAGTCCTCATTTGTAAGATGGAGATACTAAATAGTACTGCTTTCACTGAGTTGCTATGAGAGCCTAGAAGAGATAATGTATATAAAATCCTTGTATAGGAAGTGACACGTGCGAAGTATTCCAGAAATGTTAGCTACTACTCTTCGGTCTCATCAATAGTAATACAACATTCTTCAGTGTTTGCTGAATATTGTCACTACAGAATGAAATTTCTGCAGGCCCTCAAGTGGCTTAGTCGGTTCAGCGTCCTACTCTTGATCTCAGGGTCATGAGTTCAAGCCCCATGTTGGGCTCCACACCCAACACACCTTTCTTTTCTTTATATTTTCTTTGGACCAAAGGTGGAATTATCCTAGAAGCATTGGTATATGATTTTGTGGTTATTTTCTTCCAATGGAATTTTACCATTGCAGGGTTGATGTTTTACTTCATTCCTCCCGATGTAGGAAAAATACACAGGAGAAGTTTTTGAGAAAAATTCATGGTCCAAATGGAATTTAAAAATTAAAAATATAGGGCGCCTGGTTGGCTCAGTTGGTTAAGCAACTGCCTTCGGCTCAGGTCATGATCCTAGAGTCCCGGGATCGAGTCCCGCATCGGGCTCCCTGCTCGGCAGGGAGTCTGCTTCTCCCTCTGACCCTCCCCCCTCTCATGCTCTCTGTCTCTCATTCTCTCTCTCTCAAATAAATAAATAAAATCCTTAAAATAAAATAAAATAAAATAAAAAATTAAAAATATAGCTTTTAAAGATTACTTTAATATGAGTGCTAGTTTGTCAAACAGCCCTACAAAGTTTATGACATGACTTAATCTCCCTTATTCTGCCTTGTAGTATTTAAATATTTATGAATTTGTTGATTCACAAAGGTCACGATGTTCTTTAGAGAGTTAATTCTCTTAAAATTCACATTAACTGTTAATATATTTTCCTACTTAACCTTTTAAAAAATTTTTTAATTTTTCATACAAAATGGTAGCTTTCACCCTCATCTTTAGTTATTTATAGTATGTTACTCTTACAGTAATGAGCATTTGTACTTCAATTAACTGAAAGGATTTCAACATATGAAGCATAGAAAGAAATTTTTCACTCTAAGTTACATCAAGAATTCTAACCTAGGCATTAACAGTAAATCAAAACATCAACCTTGTTTGAGTTACTGCCATTAATACACAGTTACTTTCTTTTGTTAATCCATGCTGTCCCAGGATTACTGATCTTGCATGGATGCAGAAGGACCTGAATGACGTCCGAGTATCTTTCAGATCTTTTAGCCTTCCAGAAGCCAGCGCTGAATAGCAGAGTTTAGTCAGATTTTATAGCCAAAGCTGAATTTTATAGAATCCTTAGTATTTTTTAATTGATAAAAGTACAAAAGCACGTACACCAACTACTTTGAGAGGGGAGTTTTGAGGAAAATCTTCTACTTTCAAATTTATTTAATCCACTTAAATTTTGTATAACAAAATATGGAAGAAAAAAAGCATCTTGTCTTACAGTTCAATAAGAAAACAACCCCATTTTTTTAAAAACAGACAAAACTGAACATTTCACTGAAGAAGATATATAAATGCCTAATAAGCGCATAAAAATGCTCAACATTATTATTAGGGAAATGCAAATTAAAACCACTACACATTCACAAGAATTATTTTATTTTTAAAGATTTTATTTATTTGTCAGAGAGAGAGAGAGCACAGGCAGAGGGAACAGCAGAGGGAGAGTGAGAAGCAGGCTCCCTACTGAGCAAGGAGCCCGAAGCAGGACTCGATCCCAGGACCCTGAGATCATGACCTGAGCCAGAGACAGACACTTAACCGACTGAGCCACCCACATGTCCCTCACAAGAATGATTTTAATAAAAAAGATGGGCACTACAGCCAGAACACTCACACACTTCTGCTGGGAATGTAAAATGGTACAACCATTTTGGAAAACAGTTGGGTCATTTCTTAAAAAGTTAAACGTGGGGTGCCTGGGTGGCTCGGTTGGTTAAGCATCCGACTCTTGATTTCAGCTTAGGTCATGATCTCAGGGCCGTAAGATTGAGCCCCACGTCTGGCTCCAGGCTGGGCGTGGAGCCTGCTTAAGATTCTCTCTCTCCCTCTCCCCCTGCTCCACTCCCCCCACAGCGCATGTGTGCACGCATGCATGCTCATGCGCTTGCTCTCTCAAAAAAAAAAAAAAAAGTTAGACGTAAGTTTACCACATAATCTAACAATTCTACTTCTAGGTATGTATCCAAGAGAAATGAAAACCTATGTCCACACAAAGATTCCTGCATGAATGTTCATTGCAGCATCATTCATAATAGTTCAAAACAGGATTAGCCAAATGTCCATCAGCTGGTAGATAAACATAACGTATATCCATACAGTGGAATACTACTTAGCAATAAAAAAGCAAAATACTTATATATGCCATGATGCTAAGTAAAGGCAGCCCAGTGCAAAAGACTAGCTACTATATGATTCCATTTATATAGGATATACATAAAAAACAGGTCATTGGTTGCTTAGATTTGGAGTTGGGATTGGGTTTGATGGAATGTTCTGAGGTGGTGGAAATGCTCGAAAGCTGGATTGGGGTGATAGTTGCACACATCTGTAAGCAAACTGAAAATCATTGAAATAATATGCTTGCAGCAGGTGAATTTAATATGTGAATTATATTAAATAAAGCCTGTTAAAATTATTTTGAAGTTGGCCATTATTTTAAATTGAAGAATCACATTTGTAGGTGAAGGAGGTTAAAAATTTAAAAGCACAAACTTCCAGCTATAAAATCTTGAGGTTGTAATGTACAGCATGGGGACTATTGCTAATAGTATTGTACTGTATATTTGAAAGTTGCTAAGAGTAGAGCTTAAGATTTTTCATCACAATTTTGCGACAATGTATGGTGATAGATGTTAACTAGACTTACTGTGGTGATCATTTTGCAATATATACAAATAGCAATCATCATGCTGTACACCTAAAACTAATATAATGTTATATATCAATTATATCTAAATAAAAATTTCTTTAAAGAATCACATTTGTAAAGGATAGTTAAAACTTATTATAAAAAGGTCTGTGTTAAAGGAAGAAGGCAATCCAATAGCACATTACTTTGAAGAAGGGAATAATAGTATCTTATTATCTTCCTTGATAGTGCTGGGATTTGAGAACCTTAAAACCGCTCTGGTCTGAGTAATTTTACAAGAATCCTAAGACACCCCCCACCCCCGAAAGTGATTAATTTGCCCAAAGTCACAGAATTAGTTACTTTGAGGTCAAGAATGGAGTCTCAGTCTCCTTTGATGTTCGGGGCCGTATTTAAGCTTTCCCTTCCCGTGCCATCCTGTGTGGGCCAAGTCAATTTTTAACACGAAGCAGAGTCATGATCAACAAAGATTTATTGAGCAACTAGTAGTTTTTTTGGTTTAAATTTTTGGTTTTTTGTATCATTGTGGTCTCTAGTTGATCTCTACCTTGCCAACAGATGTCACTACAATCAACAGCAATTATTATCAAGGATTTAAGGAATGTTAAGAATGCTCACCTCAAATAAGCGAACAGCATTCATTAGTGGCTTCTAGCAATATTTCTATGTTCATTTTACTAGATATATGGATTTATTTGCTCTGTCCTTTTTTTCGTTTCTTGTTTTTTTTTTTTTTAAAGATTTTATTTATTTATTTGAAAGAGAGAATGAGATAGAGAGAGCATGAGAGGGGGGAGGGGCAGAGGGAGAAGCAGACTCCCCGCCGAGCAGGGAGCCCGATGCGGGACTCGATCCCAGGACTCCGGGATCATGACCTGAGCCGAAGGCAGTCGCTTAACCAACTGAGCCACCCAGGCGCCCTCGTTTCTTGTTTTTGACAGTGCAAAAGAGGAAAGATTAAGAAATAAAGGCTGAGTTTTAATTTTTTAGTTTTATGTAAATTCTTTTTCTCATTTCCTATAATCATCCTTTTCTGAACGCTTTATCTTTATAATTAAGTAAATTAAGTAGAATTCTTATTCTGGTCCTATAATTGGAGATTGGTGAATGTTGCTTTCTAGTTTAGTTGATTTTTTTTATAGTGGAAACTCCCAAAGTTCCAGCCTTTGATAGAATTTGGATGTATTTATTGTAACTATAAATAAAAAATTGTATTGTTTAAAATCTTTTGAGAACCCTTTAAATTATATTCAGGTGTTCTTGACTTTAATATTACTCATCCGTATGACAGGTGATCAGGCAGATGACTTTGTATTCTACGTTTTACAAAGGTTAGAGAACACTGTAGTAATTGATAGATAATGAAGTAATTGCAATTGGTTACGATTCTATTCTGGTGTGCTGGGGGTGGGAAGCAGAAAGGGATGCAATGAGGCATTTAAAAAAAAGTTTAAGAACCCACAACCATTTTTCTAGTGATTTCTCTGAAGCTTCAATTTCTTTTTTCATAATTTCCACCCGCCCCCCCCCAAAAAAGCTAACTTGAAGACTTGACTGCTGAAACCAGATCTTTACTGCACATTTAAAATGCTACTGAGACACAAATGAATCTCGCTAGGGAGACCGCATGTTCAGTGCAGTTCACCAGTTTCTTTGTTATAAAAATGAGTCAGTGATGTGAGCAATAAGGAGACAGTAAGTTGACAACTGTTTCATTCACTTCCCAGAGGCTAACATCCACCCGTTTCCTTTTTATCTGCATTCGAAAGATGCAACTAATGCTTTGAACTATTTCTCAGCCGGGAAACTGGGTCATTAAAATGATATTAATTGAAGCTGGCCACAAAATAAAGGGTTGTGTTGGTATTGCCTCCTGCTCTGGAATAGAGCGATCATCCCGATGTGAGCAGGGTAACGGAGTGCCACAGTCCGCAGTGTGAAGCATCCGAGGGTCAGATGTTGCAAACCAGGGATTTTTGCTTCTCCCGGCGTACTTTTCCCAGGCAGCTTTTACCTACTGACAGACGGGACTGTTAGCCTGAGTGGTAGCTTGAAATTAGCTTAATTGATTGCTTCTCATGATAGAAATAGACTGACAACTTGCCCTTAAGGAGAATAAAATCCGAGGGGGAGAAAAAAAAGAAATAGGCCCAAGGTCGACAGGAGAGAGAGGACAGAGTCTGGTGAGGATTTGAGCTGCTTCCAGCACTGAATTTTTATCGGGAATGCAGATACCCTGAAGGGAACACTGGTACAGCAATGGTCCAAGGGGGTTTCCCAGGTAAGCTATCTGTGCCTCTGTGATCTGTGGCTCTTTTGGAATGCAGTCTGAAGCTGTTTTAAGTGTGGGTGCAGAATGTTGTTGTGAAGGTTTGAACAGTTGTAAGCTAAGGCATTTCTCTTTAGTGAAAGAGTGAGGGGACATATGCATGTGCCAGGCAATTGTGCGTTAGGAACAAACCTCTAAAAATTTCCTTTCATGTGTACTGTAGCTGGAATTTTCCCCATAATGTTTTTGAAAAGTAGAGCAGTTTATCAGACAGTCAGGAATATACTAGTGAGTTTCAGTGCCAAAATTCTTAACACTGTGTTCCTGTGGTATCCTCTCCTTTCAGAATTGTAATTGAGAGGTAGATCTCCTGGACATTTATTGTTGTTGTTGTTCTTTGTGACTTCACCATAAGCAAAAGGGAAGATGATTTACATTAGAACAAGGTTATTATGATTAATTTTTAAAAACTGACCATTCAGCATTTTTGTTGTGGATGAAAGCAGAGTATCATTAAGGAATCCTAGTAGTAAACAAAAGGCTGCTTTTTCTAAATTGTAAAATAGCACCTTAAATATTATTTGCTAATTGTGCTCTAAGTCCCATTCATCTAAACCTACAAATTCGAATTCATTAGGGGTGGGGGCTCAGCACTTGGAAGTATTATCAGGGACTTCCTTGTTAACACATGGTTCCTGAAATCATTGCTAGATTGGTAATATAATTTCATTCAGTAGGATACTCTTTAGTGTATGTTTTTGCTTGACTTTCAGAAAATTAATTTATTAACAGAGCTTTTTTTTATATGTGCTGCTGAAGCGAGCACTATTAACAGAGCTTTTAATCCAAGTAAGATCTGGAATATTTAGACCTAAGCGGGGGGTGGGGGGGTCTTCTTACCTCCTAAGGGAGGCAACTGTAAACTCAAAGAGTTAGACGTCACATTATAGCCCCCCTTTTTTTTTCCAGCAGTGCACACGCAAATTAGGTTATTTCTACTGCAATAGCAGAATATATGCTGCATACCTGATTTAAGCTAGCAAACCTTATTCTTGGCTATGCTGTCAAAATAATTGAGCAAGAACTTTTCTTTTGCCTAAAATACAATTTCTGAAGATCTCATTGTTGGCATCCTGAGCTATTTAGTATCCAGTTTTGTGATTTTGATTTGGAGGAAATGTTAGCCCTTAAATGGATGCGTCACAGATTCCCTGTGGTGACAACTGTCCTGATTGTGTTTCTTTTCATTTTATAGTTGGAATTGGTTTCACTTGTCAAAAGGTCATCTTTTCAATACTACTTTCTAAAACTTGTATTGATAAGGCAGCGATAGGAATGATCTTGGATATTGGTGGACCCTACCTGCTTTTCTTCAGACTCCCTAGAGCAGTTTGTTCGTGTTCCTTTTATGTTAGGAAGTTTCATTTTAAACATCTGTTTCTCCAGATTAAAAATAAGTGTGTGCTTTAGTCTCCTCAGGTGACCTGTCATCCCTGATGATTTCCTTAGTCTCTATTTCACTAATTCAAAGTTGCCACTGTCCAGCTTCATAAACCACAGTAGAACCCTCATGAATCCTCACAGTGGGTTTTCCAGAAATTGCACACAATGTCTAGTCAGTAGGAATTTCTGTATCTTTTGCATTTTATTCAAATAATATATGAAAATATTTTTTGTGTTATTAGCTGTAAATGTGTCTCATAAGTAGACATTTATTTATGTGTTAAATGTAAGTTATTTTTCCGGTACTCCTGCTCAGGATTAATTGTTCATGATTTTCATAACAAACACATTCAGCATTTATTGAAGGTTTCTGTTTACCTTTGTGCATACACATTTAACTCCAGAGTATTTTAATGTTTTCTAATAGTCTTTTTATTATGTTCACTGCTCTGCATTCAGTTAATTTGAAAAGCATCCTTCTATTTCATGTCTCTTTCTGGCATATTTTACAAATAGTTATACACAGAATGATAAATAAAAGATGAGGCCTCAGTCTGCAGAGAATTTACTCTTTTTTTGTACTTGCTTGGAAACATGTTATTTTAAATGAGTTTATGTTGCTTTGGTATAGGTGGTTTTAAAACAGGCCACTTTAAAATATTCATGTTTGCATATGAGTATAGGTTTAACTTTCATCATTTAAATTGATCCAGTGTTAAAGTATTATAATTCGAATTAGGGAAGTAGTGTACAAAAATTAAGTATCATTTAAAGTGGTTTGTTTTTTTTTCTGAGAAACTACCTCTTTTTTGGTGAATACAATGGGGAGGGAAGGTAAGAAATATCATTTCTCTGTTTCTTTTATGTTTTATTTAGATAGTTATGTGCTTTTTTGCACAAATATTCACTTTATCTCTTTTCTTACATTTATGCTATGACAGGGTTCTAAGATACTTGCATAGTGTGAAGAATTCATATTGTATATTCTGAATATATCTGTGCTAAGTCAGTCATCTTATTCCCATTTTGTAGATAGTAAAACTCTTTTTCTAGAAAGCATGGAGTGCTTTATTCATGTCTTGGTGGAAGTCTGACATAACCTCAGTTACTATGATGATATGAAAAATTTTTGGAGCTTAATACCTTCCAAAGACTGAGGGGAGAAATACACCAGTGGAACCTCTGCCTTCAGGAAGTTTATAATCTTCCTAAAAAGAGAAGATGCATATAGGTGGAGAGACAAAATGACTTGAAACCCGTCTGGAAGAGCTTGAGGTGGAGAAGTTGGTAGGATTGGCAAAAGTATGGTAGCTCCAGATGTGGGAGTCCACTCAGGCAAAGAAATGTTACAAGCAGTAAAGCAGAAAGGACAAAGTAAGACCAGATTTTAGGGGAGCAAGAATTCTAAAACTGAAAGCTCACAAATTTATTATTTCCTGAAATGGAAATTATGGTGGTAGCTAACCCATAGAAACCACATTTCAGAATAGTTGAAATAAAATTTGTAGTTTCATTCCTTTAAATTTGTTGAGTACTTCTGTTCAGAACACTGTGCTAAATGCCTTCCATACATTTTTTTTAAAGTCCGTATAATTTTGTGTTTCTTTTTTAAAGTCTCATTGTTTTATAGATGAAGTCCAGAGGACTCCAAAGGCTGTACTTTTACTAAATTTTAACTTTACATATTTTCAAGTATGTAAGTGAAGTAGTTCATTCCATTGGCAAAGACAAATTGATTACTCTCCTCTTTTGCAATAATGGGGTAGATAGACATGTTATTTGAATTCCAAAAAAAAAAAAAAGCATGCTGAAGTTCTGAATTCCAAAAAATTCATATTCTTCAGCAAACCACATTTTAATATTGAAAGTTCCAATTTAAAAGAAAAAGTCACAAACCAAATGAAGCTGAATTGGGGAAAAATACAGTCATGGAGATGTGCCATTAGTTTTCAGGGTACACATCATTATGGCATCACACACTGCACAGCATGAATCAGGCTTCTGAGCATAAACAGATTTTTTTCCATTACTGAAAATTTTCTACATTTGGAAAAGAAATAGCAAGTCTCCTGATGCTAACCGGAGGGGAATGGGTAAGTAGCGAAGGTTAATAGATACTTAGATGGAATTTTTAAAAAACTATATTTTGAGTCCTTCAATATTTTCAGGTTCATCCTAGGTGATATGGAAATGTATTAGCACTTTGGTAAATGTTTTGAATTGCATTTGGGTTTTGGCTCAGGGTTGCCTCTACCGGCTTCAGGTTTTCAATACCTGCTCCCTCCAGTATTTCAAAAGCCAGTGCAGATATAAGAGCATGCTGAGAATGAGAAGGTAGCACCTTTCAGCTTCATAAAAGCAAAAAAACATGAGTTATAAAAGCTTTTTTTTTTTTTAAAGATTTTATTTATTTGAGAGAGAGAGAGAATGAGAGACAAAGAGCACGAGAGGGAAGAGGGCAGAGGGAGAAGCAGACCCCCCGCTGAGCAGGGAGCCCGATGCGGGACTCGATCCTGGGACTCCAGGATCATGACCTGAGCTGAAG
This sequence comes from Leptonychotes weddellii, assembly GCF_054177405.1. Classification (NCBI taxonomy): domain Eukaryota; kingdom Metazoa; phylum Chordata; class Mammalia; order Carnivora; family Phocidae; genus Leptonychotes; species Leptonychotes weddellii. The sequence continues at coordinate 46,150,316 of NC_138372.1, forward strand.
GCAGTCGCTTAACCAACTGAGCCACCCAGGTGCCCCGAGTTATAAAAGCTTTTTGAAAAAATTTATATCTAAGGGACAGTTCACTAGTTTCCCATCTGTTTGCTTGAATACATCTGATGTGTAATGGAGATGTTTTGATTATACCTGCAGGGATTAACACACGCACATACTGATAGTCTAATAATAAAATCACATTGGTTATGGCTGTTCATATGTGTCATACGAAATCTCTGAAAACAGCTCTCTGCTCCTGTGCAAAATTATGTTAAAGGCTTTGGTTCCTCAGATGACAGACATTTGACTTGATTGATTGCCAAGGCACATTTATGTAATAATTCACAAATTGCTTAGTCCTCTGTTTTGATTGTTCTTTAAGAAGAATCATTTTGGCAGGTAGATAATCTGTGTTTTCACAGATCACAGAACCTACAGAAACTAGCTTCTCATTCTTCAGTCCCTGTGGAATCTGTAACTTTCACCATGTGTCTGTGCTCTTATTTCTTTCAGCTTGTGCCTAAATAATCACTTCCCATGTGTGACTACAGCTCTTAATGTGCCTTATGGTGCTGTGTTGAGGGTAGGTCCTTAGGCATCCGTTTCCTCTATAGCCAAAGCTTAGGTCATTGTAAATGTTCAATAAACGTTCTTTGAACTGATGTAGGAAAAGCCATTTTTCCATGTAACCTAATGAATATTCATGAGGGAATGGCCAAATCTATTCAATTTACAAACGGAGCATTCTTGTGGAACAGTGGCTCACTAAAGAAGATGAAATTATTCTATCATCTACATGTATTACTTAGAAGGTTCTTTTTATGGGCTACATAGTGTGCGATGATAGTATATAAGGAAGGGACATTTTCTTCCAGTGGAACAATGGTTTTTCTTAGAAAAAATTTTTTTCAATAATCAAAGAAGTTCCTATGAGGAATTTATATACTTGGGGAGGGTGGACAGTAGAATAATGAGTAAATGAGTTTATTTTTCAGTTCTTAGCTGTCTTTTTTTTTTTTTTTAATCAAACATTTTGTGTGCTTCTTCAGTGGTTTCTGAACAAATCTATAATATGATTTATGCATTCTTAAAATGTTCAGAGCAAGTAACAGGATAGTTTCTTGGTCAAGTAGGAAAAAGTAGCAGCTTTTTCATTTTGTAACCAGCAAACTTTTGGTACAGGGTGAACATATTTAAAATTAATCATTTAGGGGCGCCTGGGTGGCTCAGTTGTTAAACATCTGCCTTCGGCTCAGATCATGATCCCAGAGTCCTGGGATCTAGCCCCACATCGGGCTCCCAGCTCTGCAGGGAGCCTGCTTCTCCCTCTTCTACTCCCCCAGCTTGTGTTCCCTCTCTCGCTGTGTCTCTCTCTGTCAAATAAATAAATAGAATCTTAAAAAAAATAAAAATAAATAAAATTAATCATTTATTGCAAGATTCAGCAAACTACAGCCTATGGGCCAGATTTAGCCTGCTGCATGTTTCTGTAAATAAAGTTTTATTGGAACACAGCCACACCCATTCATTTATGTATTGTCCCTAGTGCTTTTGAACTATAGAAGACAGCAGAATTCATTAGTTGCAGCAGAGACCATAGAGCCTACAAAGCCTAAAATATGTGCTATCTCTTTTCTAGAAAGTTTGGCAGTCCCTGAATTATACCACAGAAGTTAAAGCTTTCAATCAGGTATGGGTTCAAATCCTGCCTTACAGCTTGCTACCTGTGTAGGCTTGGGCAAATTACTTACTACAAAATTGTCTGGTCTTTGATTTCCTTTTCTATGAAGAGAGGTAATACCACCTATCCCATACACTTTTTTCCTGGTGATTAAATAGCATAAAATATATAAAGTATTTAATATGTCACTTTTAAAATGGTAAGCACTCTGAAAAGGATAGCTGTATATAAAATATGCACATATTAGTTGGTATATTATTTTTCCTTCATGCAAGATTGAAAGTTGTTAACTTGATTGTGGTATACTGTTACTATGAAATAATTTGTTTACATGCTTATTGTGTTATATATTTATCTTCTAGATACAATTAGTGATATACTATTTCTAACCCTCTCTGCTTTGATGGCATAAATTATCTCAGCCAGGTTATTCAGGTTTTTTACATGCTATTTAAAAATCAGCTGTACAAACCTTAAATTAACTTGTAATTAAAACATGGTCCTAATTCTTTCTGGCAAATGGTGGTATCAAATATTGAATCAAATTAATCAGTTTTTATGGATCAGAAAATTTTAATATAAAATATAATTATATTATTCCCTATGTGATTGCTTAATGTTTGGAAAGTATCTACAGACCTAAAACCCTCAGTGTTTCAAGTACCCTATGATTTGAAAATCATAGGGGCGCCTGGGTGGCTCAGTCGGTTAAGCGTCTGACTCTTGATTTCGGATCGGGCCATGATCTCACGGTCGTGAGATAGAGCCCTGCATTGGGCTCTGCGCTGGGTGTGGAGCCTGCTTGAGATTCTCTCTCTCCCCCTTCCCTCCCCTCTACTTGCTCCCTCCCTCTCTCTCTCTCTCTCTCTCTCAAGAAAAAGAAAAAAGAAAATCATAGAGATTTACCTTGAAGATTTTCTCAAGATTTAAGCAGTGTTTTCTGGTTTGTTTGACAAATTATTCTATCTTTGTATGAAATACCCATAGTGGATCTGACCTTAAATATGTGTGAGATTCTGATTTTCCTCAGGGATCATAGAGATGATCCAGAGAGATTCCCTGATATTCCTGGTAGAGCAGAGGGAGTGAGGCCTAGAAATCAAGGTATTGCCTCTTATTGTTTGTGGGAAGTCACTGACTCTGATGCTTCACTTTCTTAATCTCTAAAATGAGTGTGAGACGACATTACCTACTAGATTCCTGCTAGTTCCGTGACTTTTAGGGGGAGGACATACTTTGTTTGGTAAGAGCAGACAAAACCTTGAAGATACCTATTTTCAACTAACGTTAAGAGCCTAAATTTATTTTTTTCACCTTTATTTTTTTTATTATTATGTTAATCACCATACATTACATCGTTAGTTTTTTGTTTTGTTTTTTTTTTTTTTTAGAACATCTTAAATTTTTAATCCTTTCTTTACAGGTTACCTAAACCACTTTTGATTAAGAAAACTGTAGAAAGTTAGTAACTGCCACAAGCAAATGCCAGGCGGCGGCACGTGTCAATTTTCCACAGAGTCCTGCTTTGCGGGGTCTCCGCTCACACTCGCTGGAATCAGTCGCGGCAGTGTTTAGTCCACAGGTCGCTTCTCCCCGTATTTCTTTGTAAACTCTTCAGCATTCTTACAGAATTTTTTACGGTCCTTAGAGTA
>NC_138372.1:46153742-46240010 GCF_054177405.1 Leptonychotes weddellii
CTATGAGGGACTGGATTACTTGGTTGGTTTTGGTTGCTGGCTTCCAGTTTTCAGCACTAATTACTGGCAGACAGACCTGTCCCTTTTCATCGATGTTCGGGTGATAGATCTTTGTTTTAAATGTGATCTTCGGTGGTTTGAATGGATATTCTGCTGGAAAGTTGATTTCGATTCTGAAGTCCCCCTTATCATATGGAGGGTTGTCAGGAACAATAAGCCCTTGCCAAGTCAATAAATTAGCTTCATCAACCTGGATGTTAACGGAAGTTTTTCATTCCACATTTGCGGATTTCTTCAAGCTCCTTCATCAGCCTCCTCCTGGCCGCCATCTTGGATCTTACATCGTTAGTTTTTGATATAGTGTTCCATGATTCATTGTTTGCGTATAACACCCAGTGCTCCATGCAGTATGTGCCCTCTTTAATACCCATCACCAGGCTAACCCATCCCCCGCCCCCCTAAATTTATTTTTATTTTTTTTTAAATGATCTTATTTTAAGTAATCTCTACACCCAACCTGGGGCTCAGACTCACAACCCTGAGATCAAGAGTTGTGTGTTCCATTGACTGAGCCAGCCAGGTGCCCTAAGAGCCAAAAAAAAAATTTTTTTTTTATTATGTTATGTTAATCACCATACATTTCATCATTAGTTTTTGATAAGAGCCAAAATTTTAATCTGGGCTTTTTAATGTGGGGTCTTTCAGCCCATAAGGAGTCCAAGGATGACTATCAATTCTTTGAATTTTCTATTTAAGTTCAGAATGTATGTGTTTTGGGGTAGGATAAGGTAGTTCTTCTCTGTATTACGTTACCCGTGAAACCCATAAAACACCACTGTTCTTTTTTTTTTTTTTTAAGATTTTATTTATTTATTTGAGAGAGAGAATGAGATAGATCATGAGAGTCAGAGGGAGAAGCAGACTCCCTACTGAGCAGGGAGCCCGATGCGGGACTCGATCCCAGGACTCCAAGATCATGACCTGAGCTGAAGGCAGTCGCTTAACCAACTGAGCCACCCAGGCGCCCCAAAACACCACTGTTCTAATCTATAAAAACCATGACTGATAGGAGGATTAGATGACACTTTAAATCGGAACAGCCAAATAGAACTAGACAGCATAGTATGACTTTTGAAATTAGTGCAGGATCAATGATTACATAGCAGATAATAAATAACATAACATTTTATCTCCAAAATTAATACAAGCTGCAATGTAACTTTAGGAAGTAACAATTTCCACTTCTATAAAGAACTCTGCTGCTGTGTTTAGAATGGTTCTGTCACGTGGGTCCAACACAGTCCCTTGTCATAATAATTGCTTACTGTTGTGTGAAAGAATAAATGATGTTTTCAAGTTATTTATTCAACATCAGTATTTCTTGTATATTGTTCTGAGGAAGGAATTATCTTCGACTTTATATAAATGCATATAACTCATAATTTAGTGGTTAAGAGATTGGGGTTTGGAGTTCTATAATTTTAGTCCTAAGTCATCTCTTTATTAATGACTCCAAAACTCTGTCCTTAACTGTAAAGTGGAGATGAAAGCACCTACCTCACTGGATGGTTTAGAGGACAAAGGGATGTAATGCATACAAAGTGCATAGCATCCTGCCTGCTTGGAGCAGGTATCCTGCACATGATAGATGGTAGTTTCTCGTCATGATCATCCTTTGCCTCATGCTTTTCTATTATACAAGTCTAAGTTCATCATAAAAATTGTTCTTTGAATAAAGTAGAATTTTTATGGAGAACATTTCAAATCCCTCTTGATTCTTTGGAAATTTCCTACAATCTTGATGCAAATTAGTACTCTGGAAAAGATCATTTTACTGAGAATTTTTCTCAATATTTTTTATTTCATTCATTTCTAGATGGAGGAAACACTGACTTCTGATGCATTTAGTTTGAGCCAGATGCATTGTCACCAAAAGAGGCAGAGTTAAATGTGCAAGCATTGATACCTCGTAACAATAAACATTCACAGAGAATGAGACAAAAACTGTATTTGACAGAGAGACTTTAGGCAGGTCTGCTGACTGCAGGGTCAGCAAAGGAAAAGTGTCAACCTGATTGCAAAAGACAAAGCAGAAAATCTACATCCAGCAGACACAAGAAATAGGGGTACGGTAGCCTCTGGTTGCTCACACAGGGAAGAAGCCCTTCCTATCAGAGCTCAAACGCTACCGTCTTTTCTTCTCACAAGAAACCTTTCCTGATTGTCTTAGCTAGAAGTGTTGTCTCCCATAACTCACTCTCCCAGCTCTTCTCTTCAAGTTTACTCTTACAGCCTACTGTGATGATATGGTTATTCATAGGTGCTTATTCATTCTATTTATAGCTTCACAAAGATAGTGTGTCTTGATTTATTTTTAATTCAGCACATCTTGTTAATGCCTTGTCCAGAGGACCCACTCAATAAATATTAATTGAATGAGTAAATGGATGAGCATCAGGTTATATAAAATCATGCAGAAGGTATGTGAAAGTTTTGGCATTGACTGTGTTCTTTTGTTTCTTTTCTTTCTTCTTACAGTATTCCTTTTCAAATACCCTGTCTGGAGTTTAGGTTTCAGTTACTTGCACAAAGCAGTTTTTGGGTTTGTTTGTTTTTAATAAAGATTTTGTTTATTCATCTGAGAGAGAGAGAGCATGAGCGGGGGGAGGGGGGAGGGAAGAGGGAGAAGCAGGCTCCCTGCTGAGCAAGGAGCCTGATGTGGGACTCGATCCCAGGACCCTGGGATCATGACCTGAGCCGAAGGCAGATGCTTAACCAACTGAGCCACCCAGATGCCCCAACACAAAGCAGTTTTGTAGTTGACAAAGCAGATATAAGTTACATCAACCTAAGTGTGTAGGTACGGTAGTTGGTAAAGTTTGTGGTGTGATGCCGCAGGGTTTTAAGCAAAGAGACTTGTTCTTATATACAGTAGGGGACTATTAAAACTCTTGAGCTGAAGAAATAATCTGACTATAATCTTTTTTTTTTTTTTTTAAGATTTTATTTATTTATTTGACAGAGAGAGAGATAGCGAGAGCAGGAACACAAGCAGGGGTAGTGGGAGAGGGAGAAGCAGGCTTCCTGCCGCGCAGGGAGCCCGATGTGGGACTCAATCCCAGGACCCTGGGATCACGGCCCGAGCTGAAGGCAGACGCTTAACGACTGAGCCACCCAGGTGCCCCTGATTATAATCTTAAAGGACAATTAACTTGATAGAATACAAGGGGAGGATACAGAGAATTGTGTAGAGATGTATCAGGATTAGGTTCCAACTATAAGTGAAGAAACCCCAAAATTATAGTTGTTCTGGAGTTGTTCTCAGGGATGTATTTTTCCCGTAGGTATGAGTCGGAAGCAGGCACTGTATGGTGTCTAGGAGCCAGGCTCCTTTCATATCGTGGTGCCACCTCCACTCCCTACATCCCCTCAGGGTTAGGAGGACACTAGCTTTAATGATCAAGGCTGCATTCCAGCTGCCAGGAAGGAAAAAGGGGAAGGGAAGGGCAACATTCCTCCTTTAATGGTATTTCTGGAAATTTGCCCAGAATTCCTTAGCTTATATTCCACCGTCCAGAGTTTAGTCCTATAACTAGCTACAAAGGAGGCTGAGAGATATTTTTCTTCTGGGTGGACACACGCCCAGCTAAAAGTATGCATTTCTATGAGCAGGAAAGGTAGAATAGGATGGATAGAGAACAAATTAGTAGATTTTCCAATGGTGGGATTTTTAATATTCTAGGAAATATGGAGAGAGGGCCATAAGTTAATGTAAGTAGAACTTTTCTTAGAAAAGAAGATACGCGTTCATTCATTTGACAGGCATTTATCGAGAGCTGTCCTGAGAGCCTAGTGTGGTTCTGGATGTTAAGGGAGTCATTGTTGTGGAACCAGTGGTATAAGCTGTGAGAGCAGGTGTGATGGTCAGAGAGAATGGGTAAGGCCTGGCACACACCCCGCAGGGAACATCAGAGGGCGCCTGAGTGGCTCAGTCCTTAAGCGCCTGCCTTCTGCTCAGGTCATGATCCCAGGGTCCTGGGATCGAGCCCCGCATCGGGCTCCCTGCTCTGTGGGAAGCCTGCTTCTCCCTCTCCCACTCCCCCTGCTTGTGTTCCCTCTCTCGCTGTGTCTCTCTCTGTCAAATAAATAAATAAAATCTTTAAAGAAAAAAAAAAGAATCTTTAAGAGCTAAGACAGGGTGGGAGAGGTGGAGCTTTTAACCTTAGGCAAAATGGTTAGCACTTCTTTGAATTTCATGAGAGGGACTAAAGACCTTTAACCCTATTGTGCACATTAAAGCTCAGCACCCTCACCCTTCTACCCCATCAGCCTATAATTTATTAACTTCTTTTCTCTTCAGTTCTGGCCTTGACCATTATTTTATGTTTATGACATAGGTTTAAAACTTTGGAAATAAGAGTAGGGAAGAAGCTGTAGTATAATATCACATTTCCTCCATTCTAAAGTACACATTTTTCTATTTGTGGAATGCGACCAAAATATACTTTCTATATAGAACTTCAAGCACTTTGTTTAAGAAGGATAGTATAAAAAGCAGCATACATCATCCCTTTTGTTTATTTGCTTGCTTGTTCTGTTTATCCAAACCAGACAAGAGTGAACATTTAGGCCTGTATAGTATTTTAATTTTGGTTTATGATTCTAGTTGAACCGTTATTTATTCTAATGATATCTAGAAGGTAATATGTATTTTTTATTATTTATTATACTTTATATTAAGGTATATTAAAAAGCAATATAATTTTCTTACAAGTTCTTGATTATTCTTAAAATAGCCAGTTAAATAAAAATGTGATAGTTTGGCAGATTAAAGCTTTCAGAAGAGATTTCTTTGACATACCGAAAAGATATTTAAGTTCTTCCTAAATTGGAATTTGGAAAGAAAATAAGGCAGCATTTACTCTTAATGAAGTTTGTTAAGTTAGAGCTAAACTCAAATCATGTTTAAGTGTCATACTTGCATACTATGCTACACGATCATTTTATTGTATATGCTTGAAATAGTATAAAAATGAGGGGTGCCTGGCTGGTTCCATCAGTGGTACTTGGGACTCTTGATCTCAAGTTTGTGAGTTTGAGCCCCACATTGGGTGTAGAGATTACTTAAAATGAAAAAAATCTTTAAAAAAAAATGAAAAGGGGTTTTAGACAACTTAATTTTATAACTCAAAATTTCAAAGCCTCCAAAAACAATGGATCGTGGATCACCACATCAAAAACCAATGATGTATTGTATGGTGACTAACATAACATGATAAAATTAAAAAAAAAAAATTTAAAGCCTCCAATCTGTGGTTGTATTTATGAACAGGATTTTATATCGATGTCTTACATATTAGAATCTGCTGAGTTGGTGAACCTTTTAAAATTTATTCATTTATTGATTGATTATTCTGCTACAAAATCTGTTTGCCTGCTCTGGAACTTAACATTTTAGTGGCTTTAAAATTTAATTGAATTTTATGTATATAATCTGTAAGTAAGCATTAGGTTTCACTTACAACATAGTTCAGATTTGGATTCCTTTGTAGGTAAGTCATTCATCCCTGCCCCAAAGTTCAGTGGCTTCTATCGGATTTGTCCAGAGGTCCTCAGGATCTGGCCCCAGGATCTCTCTCCACATCTTTCCAGTGTCTTCTTGCCTTCTGTTCTATCTCAAGTGGCAGTTCCTCCAGCATACTATCCTCCTCCCTGGGTTAGAGCCTTTGCACACACTTTCCACCTGTTCAGTTAGTATTACTCTTTCAACTCTCTTAAACCCAAACCTCACTTCCTTAAGGAAGCCCTTCTTGATGTCCATTTCAGATACCAACACTTCTTCTACACAGTCCTTGTGGTGCTTTTTCTCTCTACCATTTTTCTGTGTTAATTCTGTGATTATTAGATTAAACCCATCTCTTCCATGAGGTGGTAAACTCCACGGTCAAGCCTTCATTACCCATCAACATCTAGCAAGCACAATGCTTTTTTCGTTAAAAACTCTTTTGAGCGAGTGAATGAGTAAGCATAATTTTCAGCCTTTATACTTACTTCATACTAGGGGGACTAAGCGAAGTTCACTTTCACATTACTGATCCAGATCAAGAAAAATACATACATTTAACTCACTTTTATCTCTGGAAGTAAAAAAAAAAAAACAGATATTATAGCCGAAGAGCCTTTGTGTGTAGAATCAGAAGATCTGTATTGAAATTTCACCTTAATCACTCTTTAGCTGCACAACCTCAAGCCCTTTAAAATTTGGGGGCTTCAGTTCATTCATCTTTAGTATACATAGCTAATGCCTACCTTGAATGTTAGTTTGAGGATTAAGTGAGAAAAAAAAATATATGAAAGAGCCTGATGCATGCCTAATATAAAACTCATTCTCAATAGATGTTATTTGCACTTGAATATAATTATTGTCTTTAATGTCTTCTGCATTCATCTCATAACTGTTTTTGATATTTCTAAGCTAAAAGTTACATAATCACGTAGTGAACACTGTGGTTTCTCAAAGTGCAACCCCAGTCCCCCTACATGTCCATCAATGGAGCCTTTTTTTATTCTTTGAACTCATGGGATATAAGTAGGGACCAGGGAGTTAAGTAGTTCAGTTGACCAGGGACGGAGCAAACCAGTGACAGGGGCAAAAGGCAAGGAGTATAGGGAGGGCTTAGCAATCTGTGGGCTGTAGGGTGATTATCATGTGGAAAATTTGCAGATGTGGGAAATTACAGGATTCTGCAAAGTAAAAAAGTGTAGAGTAAAGCTGGAAATAGGACCAGGTATTGTGCTAGGCTTCAAATGCATTACCTCACATAATCCCCCAAACAACACAAACACATAGTTACTATTATGATTTTCACTTTACACATGAGGTAGCTGAGGAAAGACAGAGGTTAAACAGCCCTAGTTTTTCCAACTACAAGCGACAAAAGTGGGATTTGAACCCACCGTCTCACTCCAGAGCCCCTGCTCTTAGTCACTAGGTTCTATGGCCCAATGTAACTGGATGGAGCATTGCTTTGGATGGTCAGAGTAGGAGAGATTTGTACCAGGAGAGTTTGGAGGGTGAGACAGGAAGACCCAGGCTCCCCAGGAGCACGCCTCTGGGAATTCATCTGGGAAGCTATTATATAGACTTCAGAGGGGACTTTGGGCCCTTTGTACCAGGTAACTTGGATTTTCTCTTGCCAGTGCCCCCGTCTTTATTCTTGAATGGTAATCTGTTAGGGCCGTAGAAGTCCATCAAAATTTAAGCAAAAGGGAATTGCCAGGAAAGGCAAACCTGAAAAAATATTCCCTCTCTCATCCTGAACATCTTGTGGCTGCAATTCACATATTACTCATTTAACTGAGTGTTTACTATGTGCCAGATACCGTGAGAGGGGTTGGGGATACAAAATGAGTCTGGTTGCCAAGGAACCCTGGTCCTGTGAGGAAGAGAGATAAGTAAATCAGTTTTCACAGTGGAAGAAGAGGCTTTGACAGAAAAGGCTCCAGTATCTTGGAAATAAGAGAACGGACTCGTGCTGGAGGGCTCATGGAATGCTGCTTTGATCACTGTACAGATTTACTAAGGCAGGGAAAACGGAGAAGCCGTTTGATGTTATAATATGGCTACGGTGCAGCATGCAAGGGAACATGGCAGAAAATGGAGCTCCAAAAGAAACATTTGCTGAACCCTTTCATGCATCTTGGGTGCAGCTAGGAGTGTGAGGGACTTAGGGAGGCTATCAAAAATATCAGGGGTCATTTTGTTTCTATTTACCCATACTAAGTTAAGAACTCTCCTTTTATTCCTAAAATTGTTGTCTTTTTCTAAACTTGCTTGTGATACTTTTGTTTACTAATTTTACCTTAAATTATCTTTTTTTTTTTTTTAGTTGAGGTACAATTGACATACAGCATTTAAATTACTCTTAAGAGTTGAACTTTATAGTCAAGGAAAGATACCTTTAATAAGCATTCAGAACCTGCTTTCCAGAGGATTAAGTTGACTATGCATTAGAAAAAAAGATGAGCAGAGTGCTAGATACAGTTTTATATTAACTTTTACAGAAACGTGTGGTTTATAATTTATAAAAGGGACAGTGATTTATGTTAAAATATCAACTCTGCCTTTTGCGAGCTAACGTTCTTGGGCAGTGCACTTAATCCCGCCCAGCCTCAGTGTTTCTTATTTCTAGAAAGGGCTATTGAAGTACTAAATGAGATCATTTATTTGAAGGTACCTGTCAGAAAGGCAGCATCTGCTATTGTTATAAATCTGAGTTCAGAATTGCCCATTGGAGATTTTAGATTAGTCCTCAAAAGACATTTCCTTGCTTGCTTTCCCCCTCTGCTGTTACTTTTGCTTTTCTGTTTTCTTGCTCCTTCCTCTCCGTCCCGTCCCCATTTATCTTTTCTTTTCTCTTGGGAGAAAGCAATTGTTCACTGATGTGCAAGATCCTGTCCAGGTTCTGACTGTCAGCTTCTTTCAGTGTGATCAGTCTGAAGACGAGACATAAATAAGAACAGACTGGCTATGATGCCTGAAATCATTCCTTTTTCATGTTACCATCTTGACTGCCTGAAAAAAAGCCAAGAAGATATTAAAACGCAAGGGATAAAAAATTAAACGGTGCAAAATTTCCAACGCCAGAGAGAAAACACGTATCTGTTCCTCTGTGGGAAGGACATGAGTGAGGAATGTTGGCAGTTTATTTTGACAGTCTTTGGTGTCTTGTCTGTGTCTTTATTATAATCATCTTAGCCGCCAGGTTTTTAGAGCCTAATCTTTTGGCATATCTAGGTGTACAGGATAGATGCTTCCTTTTATTGCTGCTTTTCCACAGACTATATATGCAGTCACCTTCCTCACTCCCACTTGTCATTTTGGCACAGACAGATCTAGATCACAATGTAGTCTTTAAATACATTGTCAAGGGTTAACTTCTTTTAGTCATTTCATTTATTCATTCACTCATTCATCTGTTTATTGTGAGGAGAAAATACTATGAATAGTGCTGCTGTGAACATGGGTGCTCAGATATTTCTTCAAGACCCTGCTTTCAGTTTTCTGGGTATATACCCAGAATTGGGATGACTGGATCATATGGTAACTTTTTAAAATTTTTTGAGGAACCTTCGTACTGTTTTCCGGAGGGGCTGCACCATTTTACGATCCTACCAACAATGTAGGAAGATTCCAGCTTCTCCACATCCCTACCAACTTTTTTTTTTTTTTTTTAAGATTTTATTTATTTATTTGACAGAGAAAGACACAGTGAAAGAAGGAACACAAGCAGGGGGAGTGGGGGAGGGAGAAGCAGGCTTCTCGCTGAGCAGGGAGCCTAATGTGGGGCTCGATCCCAGGACCCTGGGATCATGACCTGAGCCGAAGGCAGTCGCTTAACAACTGAGCCACCCAGGTGCCCCTCTACCAACACTTCTTATTTTTAATAGTGACATCCTAATGGGAAGGAGGTGCTATCTCATTGTGGTTTTGATTTTCATTTCTCTGATGATTAGTGATGTTGAGCATCTTTTCGTAGGCTTGTTGCCCACTCATAGATTGTCTTTGGAAAAATGTCTATTCAAGTCCCTTGTCTATTTTTAAATTGAGTTATTTAATTTTTTTGTTATTGAGTTATGGGATCTCTTTACATATTCTGGATATAAACTGCTTATCATGGTTACGATTTGCAAATATTTTCTCCCATTCCATAGGTTGCCTTTTCATTCTGTTGATTGTGTTCTTTGATGAACAAAAGTTTGTAAGTTTGAAGTAATCTCATTTGTCTATTTTTGCTTTTGTTGCCTTTGGCGGCATATCCAGGAAATCATGGCCAAGTCTGAAGTCATGAAGCTTTTCCCATGTTTCCTTCTAGGAAGTTTATAGTTTCTGATAATATACTTTTTATTTATTTACTTATTTATTTTAGATGGGATTTTTTGGAATAGCTTTGGTTCACAGCAAAATTGAGCAGAAAGTACATAGAGTTTCCATATATCTCCTGCTAACTCCCCTCTCCCCCAACCCCCCACTCTCACAGTTTCCCCCACTATCAACAAGTGGCACATTTGTTGTAATCAATGAGCCTACGCTGACACATTATTATCACTCAAAGTCCATAATTTACATTAGGGTCCACTCATGGTGTTGTATATTCTGTGGGTTTTGACAAATGTATGATGGTATGTATCCACCATTATAGTACCATATGGAATACTTTCCCGCCCTAAAAATTCTCTGTACTCCACCTGTTCATCTCTCCTTTCCCCCAGGGAGTTAACTTTTAGCCAAGAAAGTTTTGAACTGTTCAAAAGATACCACCATCCAAGTATTCAGTGTCCAAATTGCAGAACTCTAAGATACCTCTCAGATTTTTCACTCCCCTCGTTTAGTTGTCAGTTGAAGTAGAAATTTCATCAGGATGATGCTCCCTTATTCTCGATAAGTCTTTATTTGAAAAAAAAAAAAAAAAAAAACTTCAAAACCAAAATCTTTATATAAGAAGATTGCCACCTTTTTTACATTGTTTTAGAGCATAACTGTTTTTACGACAGTTTCACAAGTACCACTTATCTGATCATTTAAAACTCCTGTCAGATGCTAAAGGCAGGCAAGATTATTTTCATTCCACTCATGACCAAACAGAGGCTGGACTAAGGTAAATGATTTGCCCAAGATTTCATGGCTAGAAAGCAGAGTCCAGGTACTTCACCAAGTTCTGTTGCTTCTTTCCACCGCACCAAGTAGCCTCCCATTTGACTTGGAAACATGTGAATATGCCATCAGCCTGTTGCAGAAGTAAAGGTGATCTTTCCGGTAACTGGTTCCTTTGCTTAAGCCCTGTTTAAAATATTATGGAAGGGCCACCTGGGTGGCTCAGACGGTTAAGTGTCTGCCTTCGGCTCAGGTCATGATCCCAGGGTCCTGGGATTGAGCCCCGCGTGGGACACCCTGCTCAGTGGGGAGTCTGCTTCTCCCTCCGCCACTCCCCCTGCTTGTGCTGTCTCTCTCTCTCTCTCTCTGTCTGTCAAATAAATTTCAAAAATTTTTAAAGAAAACCTGGACAGAGACTCATTAAATAAATAAATAAATAAATAAAATATGGAATCTCACATGCTATGGGATGAAATGTTAAACCAGTTTTGCTATTGTTTAAAATCGTTTGAACATTTAAATCATGACAAATTGTGGAATTAATGTTGATCTGTCTTCTAAAATGATTTAAAAAGCTTCATGGGGGTGGGGGGCGCCTGGGTGGCTCAGTTGTTAAGCGTCTGCCTTCGGCTCAGGTCATGATCCCAGGGCCCTGGGATCGAGCCCCACATCGGGCTCCCTGCTCAGTGGGAAGCCTGCTTCTCCCTCTCCCACTCCCCCTGCTTGTGTTCCCTCTCTCGCTGTCTCTCTCTCTGTGTCAAGTAAATAAATAAAATCTTTGAAAAAAAAGTTTCATGGGATATTTCCTTATCATTATTTAAAAATTAAACGTACCATGCAACCTTATGCCTATTACTTAAATTCTCATAACCCGTTCCCTCATTTTTAAAATAAAAATGATAATTTTAATAAGCACTGCAATGTAATTAAAGCTGGTTTATGTGGTGCATTCAGGAGCTCTCCAACTGCAAGACATATGGAAGGAAAGTTTTGGCTGGTTAGGGAATAAAGCTTTTGTGCGCTAGGCATTAAGCTAAACATTTTAGTATGTTCTTTAGTTCTGCCTTCTCAGATTCCTAGGATAGGAAAGGTTATCTTATTTTAAAGATGGGAATTTGAAGCTAAGTAACTTGGAGGAGGTCAAACAGATACAATATGGCATCAGTGGACTTTGAACAGTGGCACTTTCTGACTTCAGTATGTACCTTTTGGAGAAGATCGTTTTGATTCTGAACCACCTGTATTTTTGTTCTGACTGAATCTGGCTTAACATACCTAAAAGGTAATGCTCCTAATGAAGATGAAACATGTTAATTACTCAGAAAAGATGTTCTCAGTTTAATCTTGGAGTCTTTTCTTATAACTTAATTCTTAGGGAAAATATAACTCTGTATTAATTAGAAATTTTGGTTCACTTAACCTGTTTATTGACCAATTCAGATAATGAAGAATTTGTAAATTTTGGTTTCCATAATTTATTCATATATTTATGCTGCACCTGCTCTGGGCCATGAACCCTGCCTACACAAAACAGAGGTAGTTTCTTCCTTCATGATAGTGGGGAAACATAACCAATAAACCACTAATGATGACTACACAAAATACTGTCAAATCTCAGCTAGAATTCTACTTCTTCCCTGAACCTTGCTCCGATGGTTATTGGAACTAATATGTATATACAGGGCCCTGGGCAAACAAAACCAGATGGTTTCCTAAGCCAGGTATGCAGAGGGAAGTTTGCTTCCAAAGAATCAGTCACTTAACGGGACCTGGTAAACTTGGAAAATACCGTGTTATATTCCTTTTTCTATATTCTTCTACAGTTCTCTTTAATTCTTGCAAACTGCCACTTTTTTCCCTTCCGGAAAATATAATTAAATACCTTAATGCTGTCAGTGCGCTGCTGATTTCCTGATCTGTTGCCGTTGTGGAGCTTTGCTGAGCATCACTGCATGACTGGGTAATGACCAGGGAGCAAAATCGGCGCGACTCCAACACATTTCTCCCACACAATCACCATCATGAGCTTGCGACTTGGTGCTTTTATAGTAATTAAAGAACCATATCCTATGTTCTCCTGATACTTAAAATGTACGACAAATGATAGTAAAGAGTGTTTTTAAAATTGCATTTGGCTTTTCTCAGTGCTGTTTTCAAAATCAAAATTTTTTTCCTGGTTTCTCTCAAGACTTAGGAAAAATCTAGAGTCATTGATAAATCATTTTTTATACCTTGTTTTCAGTCATCTTGAAGGTCCACAATGGCATTTGGAGCTTGGAGGGGGATCTCTCTTAAGGTTTTGTTGTTTTTTTTTTTTAAGATTTTTATTTATTTGACAGAGAGAGACACAGCGAGAGAGGGAACACAAGCAGGGGGAGTGGGAGAGGGAGAAGCAGGCTTCCTGCTGAGCAGAGAGCCCCATGCGGGGCTCCATCCCAGGACCCTGAGACCATGACCTGAGCCGAAGGCAGACACTTAACCGACTGAGCCACCCAGGCGCCCCTGATTCTTGTTCTAACTGACTGCCTGAATTTCTTCACTTTAGATTTATGGCTAATTTTTTTTTCATTCTTCTATTTAATGTGGATTGAATTTTTGTGAATGAAAGGAATGAAATGATTTGACTTACCTGTTTTTCTTCTGAATTCTGTGAGTAATACTTTTTGTTTAATTCTGGCCCTGGCATTCACCTAAGATCATGGACTCCAGAGCTGGACTCCCTGGTTTTGAATCCTGGCTTTACCATTCACTAGTTGTGCAACTGTGCATTACCTATCCGATCTATGCCTTAGTTTCCTCATCTATAAAGTTGGAAGTAATACCCATCTCATGGAGTTTTCATAAAGTTTAAGTGAGTTAATAATGAAGTACTTAGAACAATATCTATTATTATACTTAAGTGTAGTTTTCATGTTTGTGTGTTTCAATTATTAATTTCTATTTATAGATCCATATAATATCACATTTACATACTGGCCAAAGCATCTACAACATGTAAGAGGGAAGTTTGTTTATTTGTTGTTATGTAAGATATAGTTTCTTTACGTTGACTTATTTTCATTATTTGTTCTATTTGGTCTGGACTTTCACTTGAGATTTGTTCCTTACTACTGAAGTTCATATGCTGTTTTTTATGATTAGTTATGATTTTTTTCATATGTTTTTACTTCTCAAATCTGCATGTACTCACCAACTCATAGAGAATTAAAAGTTGGTAACTGCATAAGAAAATTAGATTAAGCGATGTTTATTATAACCTGATTATTTAGAAGTGAGATCCTTGTATTTAATGTAAAGAAAATGTATTTAAATATTTTCTCTGTATTATCCTTTGATATTTAAAAACAGACCAGATACCTAAATGTTTCTGAAACTGTATCAGGTCATTATTCCAGTGTGTTGAACATTTTCTATTAAAATACTGGGCAGTGACTTGAATTAAGTTTCTTTCTTGGGAGAAAGGCTCTGTTACTTAGCAACACCTGGCTTCCTGTGATGATAGGAAAACACCCTGAGATCACACTAGAGAAATCTTACTGGCTTTCTTGGACTAGGAAAAGGCATTGTTGCTTTGATACAGAATTATGAGCAACTTGAGATTCCTTTCTTCAGATAACACTGTCATGGGGTTAGAAAATCCATGTTTAAAACAAGCGTGACTGTTCAGCTGAGTAGAAAAGACTGTTCTCTCTCTCTCTAGTTATTCTAGGCTGATGTTCATTCAGAGAAGTTAAAGCCTGGTGCCAAAGAAGTGGGTTCCTGATATCCTAATCTGATTTGTATTTAGAATGGAAGGGCATCTAGGTTATTTGGGATAGGAATGACTGCCACTTGACCAATACATTGTGAAAGTCAATGAAAATCAGTATAAGGGTGGCTATTTATCACAAATATTTCCAGAAAAATACCAGTACTGGGGTTAGTAAGATCCTGGATCATTGTAAACACTTGTAATATTTTGTTGCTGAAGGCTGGTACTTAACATAATTCATGTGGGTGTGTATGTGGGCACCTGTACAAGAAACAAAGTGTGGGTTCTGTTAATTTCAGGGGAGAATCCCAATGGCTTCAAATAAAATAATACTCTTTACCCCACCTCTTTAACTGTATTTTTTGTGGAACTGAAAAAAAGATTTAAGAAAACCATTCTCTTTACACATTTTCTTCCCACTTATCCCCTTCCTCAACTGGGGATGTGCCCCTTGCTCAGCCACTGGTTACCCTGGAAACGAGTCCCAGTCGTGGGGTTCCCCTGCGGCAGAGCCCCTCCCCCCCGTGCCCCCACCCCCACCCCCATTGACACTGCAGAGCAGTCGGTGCTGACTCAGCCCGAGGAGCCTGACTACAAATTGCTCAGATTCTGAATTAACAAGCTGGCATGAGGTGTCTTGGTTTTTCAAAGATGAGGGTTCAGTTCTGCCTCCCCCCACCGCCCCCGCAAAGACTAACTTTGTTTTTCTCCTCCCTTTTGAAAATCTAGCTCACCTTTTATTACAGCTTCAGAGTAGAAACAAGTAGTCATGGAAATGGCAGAAAACATCTGCGATGGGAGAGGGAGGGAGGCCATTTGGGAGGGTGGGAGCTAGAAGCAGAAAGGTTGAGGCTGAGATCCTAAAGTAACCTATTATATAGTCAAACATTTCTTATTTAATCCTGAGGCATGATCGTGGAGCCAGAGATACTCTCCATATTCGATTAGTTTTGTGAAGGATGTATTTAAAGGCTGCCTTAAATTTTGGTATCTGAACTTTTTTATGGTTGACTGTCACAATAACTATAGAAAAAATGTTTGTATTGCATGGGAGATCAATCTGTTATTTACAGATCTAGCTGCCCCCGAGAATCGTCTAAGGACCTTGTTATAAAGAGAACCTTACCCCATTACTGAACTTCAATCCGTGTCATTGGCTCCGAATCTCAGCTGGCAGAGCCCAGTCATGATTCTGTTTCATAGGATCTCAGGGTGATTTTTAGGTAGGCAGCCTTGCAATTCTAAGGAGACTAGCCCTGGGAGCCATTGTCTGAGCTCTTTTAGGGGGATCCTCTTATTATTTAAAATTCTACCAGTCTAAGAGATAGTTGTGGTGTGAAGAAGAAAGCACAGCACTTGGACTCAGCAGATGTGGCCCAAACACTGACCAATCCACTAACGTGCAAATGGAGGTGTTCCCAAAGGTAGAGGGACATGGCAAACTACAAGATGTTTCTTTCATGTAAGGAGATATTATGAGGATTCTAAAGATAGTTTCTTTAACTGAGAGGAAAATGTGAATTAATTCTTACTCTTTAAAATTGTTACTAGGTGGGGCACCTGGGTGGTTCCATTGGTTGGGCATCTGTCTTCGGCTCAGGTCATGATCTGGGGGTCCTGGGATCGAGCCCTGGCTTGGGCTCCCTGCTCAGCGGGGAGTCTGCTTCTCCCTCTGCCTCTGCCTCTCCCCCTGCTCATGCTCTCTCGTGTGCTCGCTTTCTCTCTAATAAGTAAATAAAATCTTTTTAAACAATTAAAATGTTATTGGAGAAATTGAACATGATTTGGTAGAGAAAGAATTTATATGTTAGAAGACTTTAGTTTCTAGCTATCAATTAGCTTCATAACCTTATACAAGATCTTCATTTCTTCAGTCTTTTTCATTTATAAAACGGAATCTGAGGGTGATGGTGGGGGTGTGCTATAAGAGAATATAACTTTATATAGTTTCTTAGTTTGCTTTCCCTGAATTAAAGAGTCTCTGATTCTGGGATATGCCATTCCTATGGTTTTTGCCATTACTTGCTCGTCCCTGATTGCAATTCTCTGTTATTCCCAAATAAACCCATTTTTGCTGGTAATCTTAGTTTGTATAAATGGTATTACATAAATGGTATTGACCTGTTGTTTTCCTCCCTGTTTGAAAATCTCTGTCACTACCTCCAATTAATTGCTTCTGCCTGCTGATGGGACACTGTGATGTCCACCCACCACATTTCATCTATCCTCTCTCCCAGTGACAGATACCCATATTACCTCCACACTCCCCTGCTGTCTCCAGGAACATCCCCTTAAGACCTGTGTAAGAATTTGTTAGGATATTTCCAAGAGCAGAATTGCTGGTGTGTAGAATATGTGTATGCTTAAGTAGTGTCAGCCTTCTCTCCAGAAGGATGCACAGGGATTCCTATGGCATCTTCCTCATATCTCCACTAAGGCTTAATGATATAGCTTTCAGATATTTTCCAGTCTAATAGTGAAAACTGGTATCTCACTGTAATTTGCATTTCCATAATTACTAATGAACTTGAGCATTTCTTCATATGTCTGTGAGACTTGAGTTTTGTGTCTTTTGACCAGATTTCTATTGAGGTTGCTAACCTTTTTCTGCTTCTCTATATATTAATTCCCTGTTTGTTTTAAATATGCAATTATTTTTTCCTGTTGTATTTTCTCTTTGTCAGTTTAAGTCCAGAAAGTACCTTCTATTCTAGTTTGCCAACAGTTTGGGGTTTAAAAAAAAAAAAAATCATAAATAGATATTGTACCTTCTCAAATGCTTTTCTCTATTAACATAATTTTCCAGCTTTTCTGCTTTAATTTATCAATGTGATAATTTCCTTGAAAAAATTCCTGATATTTAACTATCCTTGCATTCCTGGAATGTGCCCTTGTCCATAATATATTCTTAGGTTGAATCATATAAAATTGCTGTTTCTTATGTCAGAAATGGTGAAATACTGGCTATATCATAGAGATCAAGTTAATATTTTCAATATGCTCTCAATTAAATTTTTTAAAAAATAATTTTACGTCTATGACCCTAAGTTAAATAAGACTGTAATTTTCTTTTCTTGATTTGTCTCTGTTTTTGGAAGGAGAATCAGGATTATACCAGCCTCAAAATATGAAGTGGATACCCCCCCACCCGCCGTGTTCTGGAACAGCTTACATGGATAAAATTCATTAACACTTGAAATCTGATAGAATTCAAATATAAAAATATCTAGAACTGTGGGGGGTTTGTTACTTCTTTTAAAGGGACTATCCTTCACTATCATTTCAGTTTTTTGTTGTTGTTTTGTTTTTTAAGATTTTATTTATTTATTTGACAGAGAGAGACACAGCGAGAGAGGGAACACAAACAGGGGGAGTGGGAGAGGGAGAAGCAGGCTTCCCGCCGAGCAGGGAGCCTGATGTGGGACTCGATCCCAGGACCCTGAGATCATGACCTGAGCCGAAGGCAGACGCTTAACGACTGAGCCACCCAGGCGCCCCCATTTCAGTTTCTTTAATACTTACTAGTCTATTGCAGTTTTACATTTATTCTTACACTAAATACGGCATTTTAAATTTTGAGAAATTTATCTGTCCTCTAGATTTTAAGGTGTGCCAGCATTTCATATCAATACACTATTTACAATCTTATTTTATAGGTCTGTGGTTATTTCCCCTTTTCTAGTTCACGAATTTATTTCTCTCATCTGTTTTTTTCCCTGATCAGTTTTTGCAGTGTCTGTCTTGTTAATGTTTTCAAATAACTAGGTATTAACTTCATTGATCCTTATTGTAGTGTTTTTGTTCTGTGGATTATTTGGTTTTGATTGATGGTGATGGTTCTATTTTCATTAATACTTGCCCTTATTTTACTATTTTCTCTTTTTTCTTTGCATTTGCTAGGTAGCTCTTTTTCTAACCTCCTGGGTATAATGTTTATTATTGTTTAACTTTTTTCTTGTTTTCTGAAAAAATTATTCCAAATTGTAAATAGCCTTCTAAGTTCTGCTTTAGCTGAATCCCTCAAGTTTGACATCTAAGTATCATTTTTATTCAGTTGTTAGTACTGTATTTCTTAATTTCCCTTATTATTTCCCTTTTAAACCTTGGGCTTTTCACTAACATTAATGTATTTCTAGACACCGTGGAATTTTAAAGTTATTTTTTGTCATTAATTCATAGTTTTTCATAGTTTCATTGCACTGTGTCCAAAGACATAGCCTGTATGATACTGATTCTGTAAGAGTAGTTGAAGATTCTTTTATGGCTCAACACACGGTCTGTTTCTGTAATTGTTCTGTGCATGCTTCCGCAGATATGTGTATTTTCTGTCTGATACAGAGTTCTCTTATATCTATTACTTTGAGCTTATGGTGGTGGTAAAGTCTTCAGTATCTTTTTTAAACAATCTCTGTTTTATTATTTTCTGAGGGAGGTGTGTTAAAATTTTTGTTCTAGCTTGTTTTCTTAGCCATAGTGGCATTCCTTAACTTTCTTACCCTGTAACTCCAACAAAGTGGATGAAAGCGTTCAGTGGTCTGGTTGAATCTGGGAAAAGAGGTCTTACACTGAATGTCCTCTCTGGGGGACCCCAGAGCACTTCTGCAGAATCCCCAGTTGGCATTTCTGTAAACCTTGTACTATGATTTCTTATCACCCACCCACCAACCCAAAGAACTTTCAATTGGCAGCCAAGTGGGTGCTCACATTCTTCTCCTCACTCTACCACCGTATATGCTTCTGCACTTGCTAGTCCACCTATAGGATTCTTCTCATAAGTAAGTTCTATACCTTGTTTGAAACCTTTGCAAATTCTGCTGCTTCTATGAAATCTCTTCTAGAAGTAACAGTTCTTAAAACTGTAAAAGCAGTTACGGCTCATACAATTAATTTAGTATTTATTCAGTGACCAGCCCCTATAGTGATTGGAACTTCTATTTAAGTAATGGTAGTTGTCTAATATTTATTGTATTTGTTTGTTTCCCTTATGTTGCTATGTAAGCATCTTGTAATGTGTGTCTTATAAGTCTTTATTTGTTAAAATACCCACATAGTGTCTTGTTCTTGGTAGTTGACCAAAAAAAGCACTTTGAGCTTATTTACTTCAGTGTTAATATGACTTTATTTTTTTCCTATATAGAAGGCAGTTTTGTTACATTGCAAGACCTGTATCTTACTGTACTTTGCTAAATGTGTTCTTTATTATTTAAGCTTTACCCATGAAAGTAAGATTCTTTTCAAAATCATTGTAAAGCAAACAGATTTATTCTTTCTAAAATAAGCAGCCATTTATATGGTTAATTCTTTTAAAGTATTTTTATGATTTTAAAATGTACCTACTCTCCTAAGGCAGTATTTGTTAGGTCTGGTAAAGTGATGCGATGGCTAGGTGGTTTTCCTCCCCATCCCCCTTAACACTAATTATTTGAGTTCAGCTTTGAATTTTCAGGGTTCCCTATAAGGATAGTGGACCTAAGTCAAGGATTAGCCTGAGTGTAGAGTTCCAGGATAGTCAAAATCTACCAACTGGTTATTCAACTGATAAGATGATTGCATCATACCATAGTGGAAGGTGTCAGGCTTTGAGCCCCAGAAACACACCTGGCCTAAGCTAGTGCTTTGTGGGGGACAAGACATGATTAAAGTAGTATCATTCCCCGCACTGATCTGCCAGTGTGATTTTGTGCACATAATCCACACAAGTGAAGCACAACCAGCCAAATCCTAAAATAGGTAATTTAGACCAAAGAGTAGAGGTAGCAAGCAGAGACAAAAGATTGAATAAAAGATTTATAGAATACCTGTAAGCCATGAGCTAGCTATTAAGTCCTTTAACGGGTACTTTGACTTCATTTTCTCAACATCCATGAAGTGGGTATTACCATGCCCATTTTACACAGGAAGAAATGGCATTCCAAAGAATAAAATAATGTATTAATTATTGGACATTGAGTAAATGGTTGATTTGTGTATTGAATTCAGATCTGACAGCTAAACCAATATCCTTAATTCCCCTTGTTTTACTCACTTAACGTAAAATATTCTTCTATACCATTTGTATAGTTTAAAGAAATATAATTATTTAGAATTGTTGATTTTTTTTTTTTTTCCTACTGGAATGCAAGTCCATGAGAATAGGGACCATGCCTGTTTTGTTCAGCATGACATCTCCAGGACCAAACACTCTCTTGGCACACAGCTGATGCTCAGTATATATTCTTTGTTTCCCACCCACCCCCCTCTGTTTTTGAAGGGGATAGGGAAGCCAGGGTTTCTCCCACTTTGTGTTGACTGTCTTAGGTAAGAAAATAATGCACAGAAAGTCTGGGCCAATGTGAACCTGAACAATCAGAGAAGGTTTTATTGGTAAACTAAACTTTTTAAACGGAGATGGAATAATTAACTGTAACCTACCTATACATAAGGCTATGAATGACTTCAACTACTTCATTCTCAAAAAAAGGACCATCATGGTAAGAATGGGGACATGCTGATGCCTTTGTAATGTGGATTTAAGTGCTCTATTTAAATTTTTTTTACCCCCCCTTTTTTTTCAATAGAAAAAATCAGGCAAAGATATGCAGACCTACCTGGAGAATTGCACATTATTGAGCTTGAAAAGGATAAGAATGGACTTGGACTCAGCCTTGCTGGTAATAAAGACCGGTCGCGCTTGAGCATATTTGTGGTGGGAATTAACCCAGAAGGACCTGCTGCAACGGATGGGCGAATGCGTATTGGAGATGAACTGTTGGAGGTGAGGGACATAGATTTTTAATTTCTCTTTTGGTCAGGTGAAGGGGTGAAAGGGAATAGTACGCAGGAAAGTGAGGTGATGGTGAAGAATGTTACACATTATATCTTCTTCAACTATTCAAAATCATTTTCCAAAGGAAGAACAGGAATCATATTGTCGCTTGCAAATGTTATTTGCTACTTGAGTAAGACCTAATCTTGCAAAATAATTCAGGGATCCTTAAGTTAAAATCTAATGAAACCCTATTAAAAAGAATAGGATTTGTTTTTAACATAAATTCCAAAATGTTTAAAACTAAATTGTGTACTAATCTACTATTAGTATTTATCAAAATTCTCTTTAGCTTTAGAATAAACCATAAGTATGGCATTTGTTTTTGTTGTTGTTGTTTAGTTTTTTGGGAAGGTGTTAGAACCAACAGAACTTTGTGAACTGGGTGATAAGGCTTGGTTACTATCTGTGAAGTTGGTGATGTGGGTTAAGACCACATTGATTCCTTATTTAGGAACAGGATAGAGGTAAGAGAGGCTAAGGGGATGCTGGTCCTTTGCTAATTACTCGCTAGATGATGTCATCAGTAATCTTATTTATTCTTACTTTCCTCAACTTAAAGTCAGGTTTTCTGTTCCGAGTTGATCTCACTTTGATGTTTATTTGCTGTTTGAGTCCATCATTCAGCTAACGTTAGAGTGTCTCTTGGGACTGGACACGGGAAGAAAGATGAATACATCCAGTCCCTTCATTCAGAGAGCTCACAGCATAGAGGAAGGAAACAGACACGGAAAGGTTATTGTACTGCACAGTGCGGAATACAATAATCTGAAGCACAGCCGCGGCAGCTGATGCGTACTCAGTGTTGGGTACAGCCACCTCTTTTACTGGTGGGATTGCGAAGTAAACAGTGGTGCTGGGATTCAGTATCCGGCGGTTCAGCTTCTTAGCTTTTGTGAACCGGAGCACTCTGCAGCCTCTTGGATAAAACGTGCTAACACTTGGACATATGAAGGTCCAGAAATCACAGGAGCATTGAGTATCAGACTGCCCACTTAAAATGAGGGTTTCTGATTTTGCATTTTATGATTTCCTTGTCTGACTTTGACTCAGAATAGAATTCACAGTCTCCCATAATCTGATTTGCTTAATAATAAATACAGCCCAAACTGGTCAGACACAACTGCGAGACCGTTAGCATCATGCCTCTCTCCCAAGCCTCAGTAGTTTCTCCCCATCTTTTTTATTTAATTTTTTTTTAAAGATTTTTATTTGACAGAGAGAGACACAGTGAAGTGAGAGAGGGAACACAAGCAGGGGGAGTCGGAAAGGGAGGAGCAGGGAGCCCGATGCGGGGCCCAATCCCAGGACCCTGGGACCATGACCTGAGCCGAAGGCAGATGCTTAACCGACTGAGCCACCCAGGCGCCCCTCTCCCCATCTTAAAGCCATTTCCACAAAGAAGTCACTTCTGGAATTACCTTCCTTGTTCTTTTGTAATACAGCATCATGAAAGGGACCCACCTTGGGTAGTAGCAGTGACCAGCATAATCATTAAATACATAAAACTCAAAGGCAGCAGTACGTATTAACCAATACAGTTCATCACTTCAAGTTTATTTCCTTTGGTTGATGCTTGGAGACTTCTTCAGTGATGAGACTAAAGTGATGGCGGTGGTCATCGAGGTGAAAGTGAAAACTAATTTACTGAGCTTAACTGGTACTTTACCTACATGCTCCCACGTTTGTATTCAGTATTCTTAAGAGACCTATCTGGTAAGTACTCGTACTATCCCCATTTTATGGAAAAGAAAACTGCATCAGTCACTTGTCTAATATTACAGAACTAAGTTACTAAGTTTCGGTAAGAACCCAGGCTTGCGGGCCTTAAAGATTCATGCTCTAACCACTGAAGTGTACCATGTTCCCCGTGGTACATCAGCCGAACCCCATTTGTTTAGATCCATGAGAATCTGATTTATGATGCTCTAGTCTTTAGGAAATCATGTGTATGAAGTTACTGTGTTGTGATATATGGACCTAGACATGGATTTCCTATATTGTGTGGTATATGAAAATGTTCCAAAGGCTATAATTTAGACCATGAAGATTCTAGTTCTATTCTCTCTATCTTACTAAGACTCAAGATGGAATAATGGCACGTGAGATCTAGACCAACAGGAGCACTGGTATTTTATTTCTCTGCCTGACATTGTGTTAGATGTGGGTAACAAATGAGCGGGGGCTGCAGAGCAATGAGGATGTGTTACAGTCCATACACAGAAGTCTCACTGGGTACAGGGCAGCAAGCACTGAACTTGGAAGAGCTGCTTTAACTTATCCCAGTTCTTTCAGTCATTAGCTGCATTTCAGAAGGGGCTTAATTAACACAGTGCCCTGCACATAGTTGACTGTTGATTAGATCACATTTCGTCCCTCCTAGACAGAAAATTTAGGTCTCTGTTTTCTAGGTGAGAGGCTGGAAGAGCTCTCTTGTCTGAAAAAGGATATTAACATCTTGCCACCCACCTACTCTTTTTTTTTTTTTACTTTCCAAATCTGACTCTTTTGTTGCTATTCAGCAACTTTATCTTCTTGCAGAGATGGAAAGAGCAAGAAGATCAAACATGGCAAGAAGTTGATCCTCCTCCACTCCCTATTGATTCTCTTGTCTAAAAAAAAAAAAAGATTGATAAATATATGTTGCAGCATACATTCTCGCCTTCCGTATCTTTAGCTAGTTACTTATCTTCTCTAACCCTCAGTTGCCGTAAGTAATGAAAATTACTTATTCAGCAACTATCTTGCTATGCATCTGTCACGTAGGAAGCAGTGTATAAACAAGGTGCTGATTTTACTTTGGTGAACAAAATCCATGGTACCTGTTCCCATAGAGCTTACAGTCTAGTAATTGTATAGCATTAACTTTAGAAAGTGTTCTGGGAACTAGTGAGAGAAAATGGGTCAAATTTTGCCATGGTATCTGGCACAAAGTAATACATTTCAGCTGATATTATTTGTAAAATAATATTTTCATCTGGATTTGTGTGTTTGGGGTTTTTATAGTTTGTTTATATGATTACACTTGTCTCTTAAAGTGAGTCCCAAAGGGAAGCCTTCATCTTCCTCAATAGCTCCATGTCGCATCTTGAAAAACTGAGAGAACGGAAAAATGCACAGACTGGATTCTTAAGCAGTTATAACCCATCTTCTCATGTGACTTTTGGCTTTTTCCAAAGTTTTGGCAAATTTGGAAAAAATTTGTGTGGGAAACATTTCCCTTGTTTCTTTTTATAGCTGAGAAAAAATTTTAATCATTCCTCTCTGATATGTGAGGAATTTGTGTATCGCGTGATATCAAATCCAGTGTCCTTTTGAACCGAGAATAGGAAATTGATTTAATGATGAGTACCAGGAAAGCTACAAGCCCATATTAAAATAGCCGTTCTTTGGATATTGCAGTGCGTTAGGTTGTAGAAGGACACTGCATTGTGTGGGAGGCTTATATAGGGGCCTTTTAGATTATACTTACTAGATTTCTGGGCTGGAGCAAATCTTGTATATTTGCTTACCCACCCACACTCCATTTATTTTTGTGGCTTCTCTATGAGGTCAAGTTATCCGTGTCTTGATTGTTTTTACAGATCCACCATTTATTCCTATTATTTCTCAGGACTGCTTTGTTGCTATTGTTATGTTCTTCCTCTGCTCTGAGCCTCCTTTTATTCATCACGGATTGGACTTACTTTCAGGCCTAAGGGGAGGCAAACTTATAGGACGTAGAAAAGAGCTGGGTCGAACATGCACGGTGGCTTCTTTGATGTCAGAAGCTCTGCTTCCTCTGCTTCCTCACGAGAGCCTGGCCGTGACTGATTTTCCGCACTCCCCCGACCAGCAGTTTTGTTGCTGTGGGACTGCATTGTTAACGGTGCTGGAGCAGCCAGCGAGTTCTGTCGATCGATGGCCCAGTTCATGTATAAAAGAAATTTTAAATTAAGCCCCCAGAAGACAATGTGATTAAATCTCAGCTTCCTTACCCTTTACTGCGATGCTGGTGTGGGGGCTTCTGAATTCATTTCAAAAGGCATTAGCATATAATTACCATGTAGACTGGAATGAGACTTGCACCAGAGTATTGGCCTTCCCTGAGCAATTAGTCCCAGAAAATACACAGGTCTGGGCATGGTGCTGTCATATGAATGTAGGATTTATTTATAATCTTCCCTACGGTGCAAGTGCAGGAAGAGCGAGTAGATACCGTTGCATGGGGAATTGGAGTGATTTGTCGGGTTACAGAAGCAGCTGGGGGCAGCACGAGCCAGTACCAGTGATGGGGCTAGCATAGAGAGCTGAGTCTCTCTGCCCCCCACACCCTGCAAGATGGAGGCCGCGCATCCCCTTTGAAACATTCACCTGCAGAATAGCCAAACCTAAGTGTTGTTATTTTCCAAGTGTCTAATATGTTTACTTAAGAATCACTACAAATAAAAAGCACGAAGGCTTCCCGTATTTGCAGAGGGATGAAGACGTAGAACCAGGTAAACTCAGATCTTATTGTCTCGTTATGTTTATTTAAGAAGAGAAAAAAAGCCTGAAGCCATAAAACGTCAATGAGTGGCCCAGATCCATGGAGCTGCTTCAGGACAAAGCTCCTACCTCAGGGCTCTATACACCACCCAGTCTCAGCACCTACTCTTCACTCTCTGCTTCTTGACAGTGAATTATTCTTGAAATCTTTTAGAAGACTTCAATGTGATTTAGAAGCGCAGGAGAACAGTAAACAAGTCACTAGCTTTTGTGCATCCATAGATAAGATTCTTTCTAATTTTCAGTCAAAAGCATCTGTCATCTTAGATTGGCTCTTTTAGATTATTACCGTACATGGATGTAATTTTATAAAGTGTGCTTCTTGATGCAATAATTATGCCCTAAGAGTCCTCGGGTTATAAAATATCCCATTGTAGAAACACTAGTTTGAGGAGCAGAAAGAAGACTAAAGGATTGGCAAAATTGCAATAAAATGATTTTCCCTAGTTTTATTAAGAGATAGGTATTTTATAATAGCTAAAAGTGCAAAAATAAATTGATCGACTCGATTTTTTATTGTGGCAATGGTTTCATAAGTGTTAAAACATACTTAACATTTTAAATAAGTAATGTATTATATGTCTGTTATGGCTCAAGGCACTTGTTAAAAATTGGTTGATTAAGCCTGACAAAAATAAATACTGTTAGCAGATCCCAAATCTGACCTTCCCAAATGCAAAGCTAAAGTGACCCCATTTGGGGACTCTAAAAATAGTCGACAGCCTAATTCACAACTCTGAAAGTCAACAGAAGAATGTGGTGCTGGCTGAGGGGTCAGCCTCGCACATAAAACAGTCATGGGGTCTCTGCTGTCTGTGTAAAATTTTTCCTTTCTTCAAAGTGCAGCCCCCTGGTTATTCTGGCATATAATCAATAGCTATCTCTGTGTCTTGTTAAGTCATCTCTCGTCCATTGTGTGATATCCAATGTGAGTTACAAAAAAATGTACTCATTAAGGAAACATTTGGGGGCTAGGGAAGCCATACTAGGAATTGAGCCTACACTGAATACTTACTGTTTTCAAATCAGTGCTGAATTGTTTACGTGCATTCTCCTGACTTTTACAACAAACCTATGAAAGTGGTGCTATTTTAATCCCCATTTTACAGATAAGGAAACTGAGCTGTGAAGGGGTAAAATCAACCTGCAAACACTACCTTTTCTGACTCTAAAGGCTATGTTCTTGAGTTATTTCGTTCTAGATTAATAACGATTCTAAAAAGTAGTAGGTCGGGGTGACTGGCTGGCTCAGTCGGTAAAGCGTGCCACTCTTAATCTCAGGGTCGTGAGCTCAAGCTCCACGTTGGGCATAGAGCTTACTTAAAAAGTAACAAGTAAATTTCTCATCATTTTGTAGTTTCGGTAGATCTCAATTAATGCAGTTAGTCTGGTACTATATAGTACATATAGTACTGTATGATATAGTATCATATATCATACTATATGATATAGTACTATATGATATAGTATCATATCATACTATATGATATAGTACTATATGATATAGTATCATATACTATATGATATAGTACTATATGATATAGTATCATATATCATACTATATGATATAGTACTATATGATATAGTTCAAAATATCTGAGATAGTTTCTCACAATACCTTGCTACTCTTGTTAATTGGATGCCACTTTGAATTCAATAAAAGAAGAATGCAATCAGTGAAATTATAGCTATCCCTCAAGAATCAAAGAAGAAAAATAATCCTTTTTTAGATTTTTCTTGCCCAATTTGAGAACTTCTCTGAACTTCGTATTTTAGGAGCTTTCCTCTTCGATACCATTGTAAAGTTAAAGTTTTATTTTCAGTCTGCAGGAAGTACATCGTAAAACCTAGCTCATATTGGGTGGCCTCATTCTTGTCTGTGTTTCCTGCCATGAAGTCCTAGAGCTCTATTGCTGCCATTTTGGGTTTCTGTCCCTGGCTTGTTGGGGGAAGAGTTTTGAATTATTTAGTCACACTTCATTGTCTTTATACTGCTGAAATATTTAGGCTTGAAGTCTATATTCTTACTGATCTTTTGGAGGAATGACAATCATTTAATTTTTATTATTGCAGTCCTCATTATCACTCTACAAAAACTTTATGTGGGATTGCTACAGTGAGCCGCATTATCTTAAAATCAGAGATAAAGTGCATGAAAGACAAAGTGCCATGGAAGCAGAAAGTAAAAATGAGGATAATTGAAGAGAGATTACCATGGAAAGAATATAAAAAGCAAGGATAGGAATGTATGCTGGGGGAGAAAGTTGCCACTTGGAAAGAATAATTGGTTTTTAGCAAGACTCTCCTTCCTGCAGTTTTTTCTTGGCATTTATGTGACATATTGGGGTAGTTTTCCAGGCCTCTGTTCCCTGCTTTTTCCAGTTTCTTCTCTACTTCCTTCCAGTCCTACTCATTGCCATCATAACCGTACTGAAATGCAGTCGAGAAAGATATGCTTTTATTATTTTTTTAAGATTTTATTTACTTATTTGAGAGAGAGAGCAAGAGAGGGGTGGGGGAGAGCAGAGGGAGAAGCAGGCTCCCCATTGAGCAGGGAGCCCAGCGCGGGGCTCGATCCCAGGACCCTGGAATCATGACCTGAGCTGAAGGCAGACGTTTAACCGTCGAGCCACCCAGGTGCCCAAGATAAGCTCTTAGATTATCGAGGTTTTCCTTCTGTCATCTCAACATAGCACTTATATCTGTATTTTGCTCCCTTTGCACAATGGAAATCTCTTGCAGTCACTATGCAATCTTAAGGCGTGAAGCCTGAAAGAAAAGTGTTAATGAAATTCTTATTCCAGGTTTGACTTACTAACAGTATCAGACAGCTGCTTAAACTCATCAAAAATGTGGTTGTATACGTGTGTTTTAATTACAGTTTTTAAGAGGTAGGCCTAAAATTACTAACCCAAAGTGAGAATCAGATGTGCCACCCCAAAGAGTAGCCATGAGCCTATTTCTCATTATTTTAAGTCAGGAGAATTTATGCATTACACATCAACCCCAGTCCTCCCTCCCACCAATTTTCTAAAATATTACTGAAATGCAATGAAAATAATTGCTTATAGGTAACACATGATCGTGTTAGGATGTGACATGTCTACTGTCACTTCAGAATCGCCAAATAGTATGATTGCTAACGCAGTTGCATTTTGTGCAGTAACACAGTTTCTCTTTGCTCCACGAACATCCAAACTGCACATCTTCCTTGTTGCTACTGAGTCTGTGGTTCAAAATGTCACCCTGCGATTCTGTACTTGGAATACGCTTGGGACATTTCCCTCACGCATTTTCTTTAAAATGTTTTACTTTGTATTGGGGGTGTAGATATAAATTTTTCCTATATAAACATTTACTGAAAAAAACTTTATTGAGAGTATATGTAGATCCTATGAAGTTTAAGGGTTAAAAATCAAAAGGTAGTCTGTTAGGAAAATCTTACCTAGGAAGTATACCCATATGTGGTTTTCCTCCTTAAAAAAAAACAAAAACAAAGCTCTTATTAAGGATATTTTTTGGCATCTATAAAGTAAGCAGAATGGTGTAATGAAATCCTGTGTAGCCCTCACATGGTTCAGCAGTGCCCAACACTCGGTCATTTCTGTGTCATCTACACCTCCAGGTGTCCATCCCTACGCAATTATTATTTGTGTAGTCAGCGGGGGGGGGGGGGGCAAAATTGACAAAAAATGAAATGCACAGATCTTCTCTGTACAACTTTGACAACTGTATACACCTGAATAATCCAAACATCTATCATTTCTCTCTCCCCAGAAACTTTTCTCACGTACTCTCCCATTGGAACCTCTCCCATCGTGGGAGGCAAATACTGCATTGATTTTTTTTTTCCTTTCATTAGTTTTTCCTGTTCCAGAACTTCACATATATGGGATCATATAGTATGTACTCTTTTGTGTCCAGCTTCTTTCACTTTGCATGTCTGTGATTCATCTATGCTGTCGCATGTATTAGTCGTTTGTTCCTTTTTGTTGCTGAATAATATTCCATTGTATACCTACCACAATTTTTTTATCATTTTTTTTTTTAAAGATTTTATTTATTCATTCATGAGAGACAGAGAGACAGAGAGAGAGAGAGGCAGAGGGAGAAGCAGGCTCCCAAGGAGCAGGGAGCCCGATGCGGGACTCGATCCCAGGACCCTGAGATCATGACCTGAGCCGAAGGCAGACGCTTAACCATCTGAGCCACCCAGGCGCCCCTTTATCATTTTACCTGTGGATGGACTTTTGGATTTTTTGCAGAGTTTTGAATAAAGTTGCTAGGAACATTTGTGTGACAGGTCTTTTTGAGGACAAATATTTTCCTTTTTCTTGGATAAATATTAATAGTAAATTAGTGGGACAGGGTAACGTTGAAGTGTTTAACTTGGAAAGAATCTGCCAGCCCTTTTTCCCAGATAGTTGGGCCATTAAACATTCCCATCAGCCAGTGTGTGAGCATTCTGGTTGTTCCACAACCTTTACTCCTCTGGTGGGTTTGTAATGGTTCCTCATTGTGGCTTTCATTTACATTTTCTTGACGACTGAGAAGTGGAGCATTTTTCTTCTTTAGCAGCCTTTCAGATGGATTCTTTTATAAAGTGTCTAAGTCTTTTCCCCATTTTTAATTAGGTTATTTGTCTTTTTATAAAATTGAATGTAGAAGTTCTTTATAGATATACTAGTTCTTTATCAGATATATGGTTTATATGGATCTTTCTGTGGCTTGTCTATTTTCGTAATACATCTTTTTATGTATAGAAGTTCTTAGTTTTGATGAAATCATTATTTATTCATGTTTTCTTTTATAGTTACTGTCCTAGCTAAGAATCTTTGCTTACCTCCAATAATTACAATAATATTATCCTATATTTTCTTCTAAAAACTTCATAGTTTTAGCTTTTATATTTAGTTCTATGATCCATCTTGAATTAATTTTTGTGTGTGCTGTGAGGTAAGGGTTGATGGGTTTTTTTCATGTGAATTCCTAGTTGATCCAGCACCATTTGTTCAAAAGACTTTTTTCCCCTCATTGACTTCATTTGAACCTTTGTCAAAAAATGAAATTAACATATAACTGTGTCTGTTTATGGACTCTCAGTCCTCTTCTATTCATCTGCCCATCGTTGATGCCATCACCACACTGTCTTGATTACCACATCTTTCTAGCAAGTCTTGAATTCAGGCAGCGCTACGTCCTCGTTTTGTTCTTATTTTTGAAAACTGTTTTGGCTATTCTAGGTCCTTTGAATCGTAAAGCCAACTTGTAAATTTCTATTTTTTTTTTTTAAAGGCTTCTGGGATTTTGATCGAGCTTGTATTGAATCTGTAGTTTAATTTAGGGAGGCTAGACATCTTGACAATACTGAGTCTTCCAAATTATGAATGCAATATCTCTCCATTTAATTATTTTTCTGAAATGTTTCATAATTTCCAGTGTAGAACTTTTCCATTTTCAGTTAAGTGTATTCCTATGTATTTTCTATTCAGTGCTTTTATAAGTGGGATTTTTATCTTTTCATTATTTGTTCCTAGTATATACAAATACAATTGATTTTCATGTAGTTGCATATTGACCTTGTAGCCTATAATCATGCTAAACTAACCTACTAGTTCCAGTTCTAGTAGTTTTTTGTTGATTGCTTAGCATTTTCTAGAGGTAATTGATCATTTGATCTGTGTATAGGGAGTTTTACAATGTTTCTGACCTTTATCCTCCTTCCTTCCTTCCTTCATTTTCCTCTCTTTTTTTTTTTTTTTTTCCCCAATCTCAGAGAAGCCAGTTGGTGTTTGATGATTAAATAAGACCTTAGCAATATGTAGGTTTTTCATACATGCCCTTTATCAAGTGGAGGAAATTCCATTTCTGATTTGATATGAGGCTTTTCCTTTTAAATCACAATTTGACATTGTATTTTGTCAGGTGCTTTTTCGGCACCTATTTAGGTTGTCTATGTGGGTTTTTTGGTGTTTTGTTTGTTTGTTTTTGTTTTTGTTTTTTTTTAAGCTTTTATTCATTTAGAGAGAGCAATCCCTTGCAGGCGAGCAGGGGGCGGGGGTGGTGTGCAGAGAGAGGGAGAGAATCCTGAATCTCAGGCAGACTCTGAGCTGAATGGAGAGCCCAGCGCAGGGCTCAGTCTCATGATCCTGAGATCATGACCTGAGCGGAAATCAAGAGTCAGACTCTTAACTGACTGAGCTACCCAGATGCACCCCCCTTTTTAAAGATTTTATTTATTTTGTTTTAAAATGAAATTTAAGTATAACAAAGGAGGATACTCACTAATGGGATAGTCAAAACTCCTTATCATAATATTCAAAGTCTTTCAAAAGATAACTTTGACCTGCCTTTCCAGCTTCTGTGACTGCTTCACCATTATATGATCCAGCTACATTGAACTACTTAAATAAGTCCTTGATACAGATGTGCATTTCCCTCATTTCATTCTTTTGCCCATGTATTTTATTCAATGTACTTCCACAGACATTTAAAAAACCTAGCCCAACTGTTTTGGCATAAGATCATGACATTGTTTTTGTTATTACCCTAAATAAAAATCCTTATTTAGATCAGATATTTCTTCTTTGTGTAGATTCTTTTTAAATGCTCTGTAACTTTAGGTAATTGACCTGAAATTCAGAGGTAAAGATGACAGAATGGAAAAACAAGAATACTAGTTATTATTTGTTAAAAATGTACTGTTTTGTTGTAAGAGAGATAGCTTGTGATACCAGATGCATTTTTAATTAACTATTTTTCTCAGATAAATCCCTTAATCCCTCTTGTCATCTCTTAACTGTAAAATGGGAGAGAAGTCAATAATATCTTTAAAAATCTTTCAGACTTAATGTTCTGTGATTCTGGGATCTAAATTTTTGCTTTCAAACTTCAGCATGTGACTTAGCCTAAGGAATTCCTGATCTCTGTTCTAGGGAACATAAAAGCTGTAAATCCTTTCTCATAAATTTTACCAGACAGATCTCATCAGCTTGTGTAAGTTGCTCTCAACCAAGTTTGTGTATCAGAATCATAGGACAGGTTCACCTAAATAACAACACTATACCCCATCCTAGTAGATGAGAATCTCTGAAGGTGGTGCCTAGGTGTGCTTTTAACTAGTCAGTATGTAACGAATCTTATTAGGAGTTAGATGTGAATTTTTGCTCCTGTCATCGGAGGACATTGACAAAAGTACCAGCAGACTTATTGTAGAATATACAACCATTTGCTATTCAGTTCAGATTACACACCAATTGCATGAAATAAAATAGCGTGCTCAGTGATGCAACTAGCAATTTTGTAAACCATTTAGCATTGAATGTGTCCTGAAATCCACAAAAGGCAAAGGAGGAGAGATCCTTACATGGTCCGTAATACTTCCTGCTCTTCAACTTGAGTCTCTGTCTCCATACATCTCTTTTAAATACCAAGTGAATGGGATTGACATAACGTAGGGGCTGTGGCTAGAAAAATGAGGGCAGGAGAACAGGATGATTTCTCAGCTAAAGGCTCATTTATGATATATATTAGCTATATGTCAGTACAAATACTGTAACATACTGGTGCATATGTCTTCGTGCAGATGTTTGAATATGTGGCATAAAAAATAACAAATCATCTTTCTTCCGTGTTTTACAAACTGTGAAGTGGAAAATTTGTCTAAGAAGCTATTCCCCCCTCCCCCAAACCTAGCAAACACTGTATGTAATCAGACCATAGCCAACCTGCCAGATGCAGTTTATTTAGTTGAAAAAAATTCTTTACATATATATCATACATATACACATTAGGAAGTGACTGAGAAAGTAGGACTATACTCTGGTGAGGCAGTTTTTAATGTTGCCGCTTGGATTTTTAACTGCCCTCACCACTACAGAGTTTAGAATGAGAGTTGGGTGCTGGGGAATTATTTTGGAGCGGGAGGGAGGTGGTTGGACTCTGGGTGATTTGGATGAGTAAGCAAAGTAGCAGGAGTCCCATTCTAGGCCCATCCCCACTAGAAAGAGGCTTTGGGATCAGGAGATGAGAGTTTGGATTCTGGCTCTGCCACTGTCTTCCCTAGAATCCTTATCCAAGTCCCTGAGTGTGAGTCTCAGTGTCCTCGTTACCAAAGCACAGAAGCACCCACCTTGTCTACCCATCAGGCAGTGCAGCGAGGCAGAGCCAGACTCTGTATGAGATAGGCTTTAAAGTTACCAGATGTGCATGATGTAACCCTGACTCTATAGGACTGATTCACTGACAAGACTTGTGTCATTTTTTTTTTTTTTTTTTTTAAAGAGAAGCTGAAGTTGGGAGGAGGGGAGTTAGATACTTTGATCCTCCCAAGTCCTTTGATGACTGATTGGGTGTGTGGCTGTCTGTGGGCATGTCAAGGAAAGTATCTTGAAGTCGAGAGGGAAAAGGCTAGTAACCGAGGGACTTGGAGTAGAGCTCTAATTAGATCATTGTATGAAAGAAGCAAACATTAAGCTGGCCCTTACGAGTTGGGGGAAGTCTTGACTCATAGCATGTACCGATGTTCTTGGAAGAAGGAATTCCAGGTCAGTGGTCAGCTGAGTCCTATTCACTTACGTGACTACCAGTACTACTAAGAGAGGTGGGTTGTAATGCCTCAGCCTCCTAGGGAAACACGATTCCTTTGCAATATTAATGAACTGTTAAGAGGTAGATTATACTTCTGCCTCCATTCACCCCTTCCTATGCCCTGCAGGTAATAGGAAATTATCTACAGGCACCTCCTTCATTTTGATCAAGTGAACCAACCTGTAGCAATTGGGGCAACTTCCACAGAAACGCTAACAATCAGAGCAAAACGTAAACGTATCTCTCTGCTCACTTCCTTGACGTCAATATTTTTCAGAATTGTCAAGGTTTAGGATTCAAAAGAACATCCTGTTTTCTGAATATATCAAATTTAGAGAGATGTGAGCTACATATTACTATTACTTTGCCTTTAGAAGGTATTTCAATTTAATTAGATTTGTTTGAGCGAAAATAAATCTCTCATGCTTAAGCCTTTTAAATGAATGTGTTCCTTTGGGAACATTGTACTTCACAAGAAATAGATTACACTGAAGTTGCAGACCTCATTTCAGCACTGCATCATTAAACTAAGTCCTTAAAACCTGCTCCTTTGCCCAAAGTATTAAATTATCGGAGCATGATGTGTATTATTTTGTCCTGCTGAGAAAAAGATTAACAATTTATTCAGAAATATTTTTTCATTAGAGTGAAATTGTTTCCACGTGAGTTTCAGTCATCTTCCCTGTTCCCCAGCCTTGCTACCTTTCTCTTCTCTTCCTCTCTCCCACCTGCAAAACTGAAATGGTGGTTTGGAAAGTGAGCATCATTCTTCACGGGGGCTAGTGCCCAAGGTTCTTGGAAAGAGAAAATCTTCTACAGGGTCTTCTTTGAACAGGACCCGGTTACTCCTGTAACACACCGCCTCCCCTCCCCAACCTGTGGTTCCTAGAAAGAGAACTGCCATTTCTTCCCTGCCCATCTTTTCATAGACTTTCCCCTGGACCTGGTGTTCTTCCTGCCACTCACCTCCCGCTGTGCCTGCTAAGTTTCTGTCTGCCTCAAGACCAACCCACCCATCTCAGAAAAGACAGTCACTTCTTGCTTTATGCCCACATTCATCCTATGGCGGTGCAATTTTTTGTTTCTAAAACTGTGGTCACTTACTAGAGTACAGGATGCTTGAGTGCAGGAGCCATATCTGACTGAATAAAGTGATTCCTCTAAAGTGACGTTCAGAGAATCTGATATCTGGAACATACCTGCTGCTCGATACATGGTAGCTCCAGTAATGATGGTAATGAAAATCCCTGTGTCCTCATCACTTGTACGGTGACTGTTGAATAAATGAGTAAATGGATGGAGATAACATATATCTATTATACTTTTTTGGAATATTTCTGGGTCTGGGGTCTCTCTTTTGTGAGGCCCTGTTAATTGGATTTAAAATTTCACAGGATTAAAAATGAGTTATTTATCCTATGACTTTTCTTTTTTTTTCCAACCTCAGATAAATACCTTTAGGAATGTTTCCTCATCATTAATAGGACGGGCTTTTGGACTCAGATTTGGCTATAAATACTGGCTCTTGATATGTTATATTGGTTAAATTCCTTAAATTCACTACACCTCAGTTTCTCCATCTGTGTAAATCAGGTGAAATAATGTATAAAAGACATGTGTATATATGCATGTGCCTTGTGTGTTATAAGCATTTATTAAATGATGTTATTATAAAGTAGTAAAAAAATATCAATAGAGAAAAACAAACCTGAAATCACCTCACATCCCACCAGAGGTAACATCATTGTTGACATTTAGTAGATACAGAGCTTTCTTTAGACTCAGACAGAACTTTTACATAAATGAAAATAATGTGATCGATAACGTATTTTGTCAGTTTTTCACTCAATAATTTTATCTTTTTATGGCAGTGGATCCAGGTCTGTGTCATCCTTCATCTCCTTTTAATGCCAAAGTTTTCCATTTATCAACATAACAATGCAAATGTAATAAACCTTTTGCTGATGAGTATAGGGTTTTTCTATTTTTTCTCTATTAAAAGTATAGCCATGATAGACATTTTGATCCCAGATTTTTAATCTTTTTAGGATAAATTTTTAGCAGTGAAATTGTTAGATAAAAAACTGTCAGATTAAAAATTGTTAGATTAGGGCGCCTGGGTGGCTCAGATGGTTAAGCGTCTGCCTTAGGCTCAGGTCATGATCCCAGGGTCCTGGGATCGAGTCCCACATCGGGCTCGCTGCTCCTTGGGAGCCTGCTTCTCCCTCTGCCTCTCTCTCTCTCTGTCTCTCATGAATAAATAAATAAAATCTTTAAAAAATAAAAATAAAAAAAAAATAAAAATTGTTAGATTAAAAGAGGGGCATCTGGGTGGCTCAGTCAGTTAAATGTCTGACTCTTGATTTTTGGCTCAGGTCATGATCTCATGGTCATGAGATCAAGCCCTGTGTCAGGGTCCGCATTCAGCGGGGCGTCTGCTTAAGATTCTCCCTCTCCCTCTGCCCCTCCCCCACTCATGATCTCTCTCTCTCTCTCTCAAATAAATAAAATATTTTTTAAAAATTAACCTATAAAAAGATTCATCAGGGGCTCCTGGGTAGCTCAGTCGTTAAGCGTCTGCCTTCGGCTCAGGTCATGGTCTCAGGGTCCTGGGATCGAGCCCCGCATCGGGCTCCCTGCTCAGTGGGAAGTCTGCTTCTCCCTCTCCCACTCTCCCTGCTTGTGTTCCCTCTCTCACTGTGTCTCTCGGTGTTAAAAAATAAATAAAATCTTTAAAAAAAAAAAAAAAAGATTCATCAAGTTGTAAACACTTATTTGTGGGTTTTTTCCTGCATGTACGTTATACTTAATAAAAGCTTATTAAAGAAAAAAGTTAATCTGTAGATTCCAGTGTCATGAAACATAAAATATGGAATATATTTAAAAATAGGAAGAAGGACTCTCAGATTTCATTATTGGAAGTTCCAGTTACCTGAATCCTGTCTCAGTTTTTTAATAATAATTTCTCAACTGTTCATAATAAATCCTTCTACTTGAATAAAAGTACGGGCAGTGGTGGTGGTGTTGAGTATTGTATGATAACATGATATTCAAACCTCGGGCAAATCTGTTTCTTGAACTAAATTTTAGTTTTTGTATAATTAAGATCTCTAATCCCAGCTTAAGTTAAATTAACTTTTGACTTCCAATTTGGTAAGTTTTTTGAATAGATTTAATTGAGTTACTCTCCAGCATAAATTTATATTCATGTTCAGTTGAACTATGGAAAATTGAGTGATATTTTTCAATAATTAATTTTATTGAAACAAATCTCATTAAAGACCTCTTAAGTGAAAGTTTATGTAGTATAACAAAAGGATTTATATCCATTTACTTTTGCTGAATCTTGCTGTATTAACCCTAATTCTACAAACTATAAAATAATGCAATTAAGTATCCTATCTTTGTTACCTAAATATAGAAGGTTTACCTCAAAATAGTGTTTTCTTGATTTTTCCTCCTGCTCCAGTAGCAGAAACCAACCCATGGAAGGAAATACGAATCACATAAAAAAAAAAAACCATTATAATGTGATTTTTGAGTTTTATAGAAACAGAGGTTTATCATTTGAGGCTATTGTCTTCATTATCTGGACCTGCTATTATTTGTCCCTGAATGATACCTCATTGAACTGGAAATTCAGAACCTAGGAAAAGGTGAGCTAATTAACCGTGATAAAATACTAGTGTCTTTCTCGGGCCAGGAATCGCTGAGCTGAGATCGAAGTTACTGACCATGTGAAGGATCTCAGAAAACCCTTTTTGTCAGTATTCAGGAGAAGAAGCCAAACACAGATAAGAAAACCAGAATTGTAGCTCAAGAGCATAGAATGCTCCTTTGGACTGAAATTCTTTTTCCTTTGTCTTTTTCTCCTTTCTTTTCCTTCTGAATGCCACGGATAAGTTACTAAGTGTCGGAGAGAGCATAAGATTTAGGAGATAGGGAGAGGGATGTCATTGAATATATAAGTTAATATTTAGAAATACGGGCGGAGATACTGTATGGGTGGAGACTTTTTGGTGGCCAAGAACAGAAATTAGGTCAAGGTAATTTAACCAAAAAAGGGATAATTTACTGTAGTAGTATGGGTGTCCCTCCCAGAGCTCGGAGATCAGGTTGCCTAGGAGCCTCAGGAATTCCCGTGCCTTCATCCACGTGGTGGAATATGGCCACCTCACAGAAGCTCAGAGAAGATGTAGAGAATCGTTACGAGTTTCTCTCAACATGCATAAGCTGGACTGTCCCAGAAGAAGTAGAGATATATGGTTATCCTTGAATAGAAGAGTTGTAGATCTCAGATTTTAAGATGATAGATAATTTAGGTGTAATGGGAACACCCAATCAGAACTAAGGATAGTTCTTCCCACCAATAAGAATACTGTCAAAAATAAGGACATATCTAAGTAATTTATTATTATTTTTATATATCATTGAGTCACCTCTGAAGGGAGAAACTTTGGGAAAGCCACTTTTCTGCTTCTCAGTTTCCTGGAAGTAAATAGAAAATGATAATGTTTTTCTAATTTCTAGATAATCTGAATGATCACTCATATTCTATAAGGATGGGAGCAGTGTTTGCCCCAAAATGAAATATTTTAATGGTTTTCCCTTGGCATGAGTCAGAAAAAAATTAAAATGGTGATCAATCTAATGGAAAAAAGTGTAATAGGTGTCTATTATTATTATTCAGGTTGTAGTTTGCACAAAGAGAAAAGTACAGTCTTAAGGGATTCCAGGTTGGATTTAGGACTTGAGAAGCCTAGCAGTCAACTATGGGGCATTTCCTCTTTGCGTTGTGGTGAAATGCTTTGATTCTGACTTGTGTATCTCAGAGTTCTAGGACCTAAGATTGTAGGTCGCCAGCATCCTCCTGTTCCTGCTCAAGAGTTCATTTAACAGACATCTTTATAAAGATGACTTTCAAAATCATCTGATTTTTATGTACACCATACAGATGGGACCTCTAGGTGTGCCTTCGGATTATGAGCTTTTAAACGAATAGCTAAATCACCGAGGGCAAATTGCTTAAACTCTTGGAATTCCATAATACCCCAGTTGCTCTGAGATTTAAATGAGATACTGTGCCTAAAGAGCTTAGCATAATGTTCGGCACGGAGCAAGCACTGGATAAATGGTAGATATCATTAATTAGAATTAACTGGAAGACTTGCAGGGGGTGTAGAGTGCTTTCTTTTTTGCCTATGCTATACTTAGAGGATGTCCTATGTCTGGTGGTTAAAGAATAGTGCCCTCAGAGAACAGCAGCTTCTCAGAAATAGAAAAAGTGCCAGTCTAAAGTTAATTGTGCATAAAATACATCATATTCTTTTTAATTACCTACTGAATTTTCTCTGGAGTGTGTTTCCTTTAGTGATGAAGAAATAGAAAAACTGCTTATGCAGTTGGAAGCTATATGTACCTTTCATTTAGTGAAATTATTTTATATTAAGTAAGAGCTACAAAAACACAAAAGAGATCTTACTGTCTTGGAACTCAGAGGCTGTGAATGTGTTCTTTATGAGGTCAGAAGAGAGGCTTTGTCTTAGATTTTTTTAATCCCGAGATCTGCATTTTCCTTTCTGATTTACTCCAGTGACATCAGGTTTCCCTCTCTCTTGAGTTTCTTGTTGTGCTCCCAGTCTTGGACTACGTAGCAGCATTTCTCCAGAAGCCTCCAAGCACTGGCAGGAGCCGCTACCATCCCCGTAAATGGCACGGTTGTTGGCACTGGAAAAAACATCCACAGCAAGCAAGCTGTTCTACCTTTCTATAGCCAGAGCCCCAGAGTATTCACAAACAGCACCAGGAAGGCGTAACTGTAGATTTACTCTTAGATAAATTAAAATTAATGACCCGCTTTCTTCATTTGGGCTGTAATTTTCCCCTCTTAGAATAAGAGGACCGTACATTTTATTCTATCCAAATGGAAGATCACAGCTAAAAAGCAGGCCTATCCATAAACATGAAACAGCTTAATTTTCTGTATGTTCAAGCTTTTGCTAATAAAAAAGACCTTAAAAAGGAAACACCTCAGTCCCTTTGAAGGCTGGAGCCCACCTCAGAGAAAGCCGACTAGCGGTTGATGAATGGAAGCACCGCTTCCGTTCGGGGCTCTGCGATCCAGTACATCCTCCCAAGCGCCGTTGTGGGCAAGCTTCTCAGGACAGACTGGCGAGTACCTGGTGGGGGACGCAGTGCCTGCCCTTAAGAAGTTGAGCTCAGTTCAGTAAATGCCCTGTGCCTGCACTGATGCTCACCACCTAACAGTGATTGACTTTACCACGTAAGGTGAGCTCTAAGTGCGATAGGAGAACATTTTTAAATCCAGTGCCACAGAATTCAAAGACAGGAAGATTTGATAGCTCTGCTTTCTGAAAGCACCAATCAGACACAGTGGGGAAGACATTCTCCAATAATTACC
Organism: Leptonychotes weddellii; assembly: GCF_054177405.1. Lineage (NCBI taxonomy): Eukaryota > Metazoa > Chordata > Mammalia > Carnivora > Phocidae > Leptonychotes > Leptonychotes weddellii. Next base: position 46,194,490 of record NC_138372.1, read on the forward strand.
TGAACACCAGACATTGAATCAGGCATATTCCACATGTCATCTCATTTTAAAATTGTGATTTAAAGTTCCTTATTTATGTGGCGCCTGGGTGGCTCAGTCGGTTAAGCGTCTGCCTTCGGCTCAGGTCATAATCCCAGGGTCTTGGGATCAAGTCCCGCATCGCTTGTGCTCTCTCTCTTGCTCGCTCTCTCTCAAATAAATAAATAAAATTTTTTTTTAAATCTTATAAAAAATAAAATTGTGATTTAAAGTTCCTTATTTATGAGGCACCTGGGTGGCTCAGTCAGTTAGGCATCTGCCTTCAGCTCAGGTCATGATCTCGGGGTCCTGGGATAGGGCCTGTTGCAGGCTCCCCGCTCAGTGGGGAGTCTGCTTCTCCCTCTGCCTCTGCCCTTCCCCACTGTTCATGCTTTCTCTCTCTCAAATGAAAATAAAATCATAAATAAATGAAACAAAGTTCCTCATTTATTGTTCACTGTAAATGAAAAAGATTGAGAAATATGGTTTGCAAAACAAAGTGATCATGACAGACATACTGTTTTGTAACTAGGTTTTTGCTGCTTAGTACCTTTGGACATTTTCTATGTCATTAAGTATTTTTCACACTGCTCTTAATAATTACATGACTTAACTATTTTTTGCCTTATAACTAAGGTAAGAAGATATAAATATGAGACAAATAAAACCATGAAAGTATTAGGAGGAAGTATAATTTAAAGGGTGGGCACTTCAAAAATATATATATAAATATATATTTTAGGGCAGTGAAATTGAGAGGAAGATACAGAGATTTCCCATATGCTCCTTTTAGATTACCAACATCCCCCTCCAGAGTGGTACGTTTGTTACAGTTGGCGCACTGACACATCGTCATCACCCAAGTCCAGAGCTTACATCGGGGTTCACTCTTGGTGGTGTACATTCCATCGTATCAGACAGATGTATAGTGGCATGTGTCCATCATTGTGCTATTCATCCAGAGGCTGGGCACATCTTTAAATACATGATATTAGGGGCACCTGGGTGACTCAGTCGGTTAGGCAGCTGCCTTCCGCTGGGGTCATGATCCCAGGGTCCCACATTGGGTTCCCTGCTCAGCAGGGAGCCTGCTTCTCCTTCTGCCTCTCCCACTACCCCTGCTTGTGCTCTCTCTCTGTCGAATAAATGAAATCTTTAAAAAAAAATAAAATAAAATAAACACATGATATTAAAAAGATATAAGCCTTAACAGAAAAGATGAGTAATTTTGAACATCGCCAAATTAAAAATTCTTTATGTATTAGTTATCATAAATAAAATTTAAAGGCACTATCATGTAATTCTCACAACAGTTTTATGAAGTAGGTGCCCAGATTCCTTTTCAAGAAGAGAAAACTGAGGCGCACCTGGGTGGCTCAGTCAGTTGAGCACCGACTCTTGGTTTCAGCTCAGGTCATGATCTCAGGGTCCTGGAATGGAGCCCTATATGAGGCTCCATTCTCAGCATGGAGTCTGCTTGAGGGATTCTCTCCCTCCTTCCTTCTGCCCCTCCCCACCATACTCATGCATGCATGGGCACTTTCTCTCTCTCCCTCAAATAAATAAATACATCTTAAAAGAGAGAGAGAGAAAACTGAGGCACAGAGAAATAGTGTGGAGATCAGTGGGTTTCTGGGAGGTTGATTACCTTGGTGAATACAAAAGCTGATAGAATGAGGGGCATAGTGAGTAGGTGGTTCCAGTTTAATCTCTGTAGCAGGCTTTGAGGTGCATACCCGCTTTACCCCTTCAAGATGATGGATGAGCTTCATTTCAGACAACTCCATCCTTTGAAGTATTCATTTCCATACAATTTTCATTATGATGGCTATGACAAAAACCTTTTCCAGGTGTGTCTTCAAACAGAAAATTTCAGAGACATCAAGGACAGACAAATGCAAAGTACAAAAAGTGGAAATCCCTTTTTACTGTCCCTTAATTAGTAGAAAATTTCAAGGCCTCAGTTACGTTGGGACAGTATAGATCATTAACTACTTATTAAAGAGACAGGAGGAGAAAAGCCAAAACTGTGTGAGCTATTATCAGTGGGATGAAATAAAAGATTGATTATAGCATAGTTTTTCAGTGGAAGAAACAGAAGAAAAAAAATTTAGAGTGTAAATGTTTTTAGATCATATTTAGGTGAATTCAATCAAGTTAAAAATCCCACCACATCTTGGATAAGAGCAGATAGCTCATTGATTGTGTATAGTAAAATATTTCTCTGCAATTGATCTAAAATTTGATTTAAAATGGGTATATAATATTTACCTCCTCTGGAGTAACAGAATTTATGCTATGTAATAACATTGACACGTTTTCAGAATCATGTTTAATGGGCCCTCCAGAACTCTGGTGAATACCACAGCTTGGTCTGTTTTCTACCTCTTTTAGAAATCTGGAAAAGAGGTAGGAAATATATCTGCCATAAAGTTTTTGCACTTAGCACAACTATTGCCCTCTTAAAGTTTAGCAGAAGAGTCAAGGACTGTATATTCTTTATTAACTGCATTCAAAACTGAATTTAAGAAATGTTAATAGCTGTTTAGAATTAGTATTTGAATCCATACTACAAAGACTATTAAGATTTTTAGCATTATAGAGTCCTACACGGACCCACTTAAAAATGAATGGACTTCATTGTTTAATTCCAAGTATATACCCATCGATTTGCATGAATGTACAAATAAATACATGTATATTTTTATACAAAGTATACATATTGCATTTTTACAAGTGCATTTTATTTTTTCCCAAATAGATAAACAATCAGATCCTGTATGGAAGAAGTCACCAAAATGCATCTGCCATTATTAAGACCGCCCCATCAAAGGTCAAGCTGGTTTTCATCAGGTAAGATAGATACACGTCTGGTTTTCTAAAATCGAAGATCCCTTCTGAAGATATTATTTTGAAAGACTATCTTATCTTTGGTTTGTCTAACAAAATCACCGTATCCTAAAAATACCTTTTCCTTTTTTAACTGTCACTTCAAGGGAAGTATAGATTGTTTCAGTTATGAGGTTTTCTTGTTATTTACGTTTCATATGATGGACTTAGTGGTTGAGGCTACTATTTGTATTCAGTTTTTTAAATTTCTTCCCTTCCTGGACTGATCGTCACCTCAGTAGAACCTTCTAGCTTCCCTTCCTCCTGTCACCACCATGTGGTATATTTACTGACTCATTAATATCTTCATCAAGGAATAGGCAGGAAAACAGAACCCAGGAACATTTTAGGAACTTCATAGTAAGAGTGCTGGTGAGAAATCCAGAGGGGAGCAGACGTGAGCTTTGCTGTCTAGAGTCGCGTGGTATGTTTGGGGTTCCACATTTTCCCTTACCCTCCCTGCTACCTGACTGCGTCCTTTTGGCATAAGTAAGTCAGAACTGGGAATTCCCATTGGTGGTAGCTATTGTTGCCTCATCAGCAGTGGAATGTTTGATTCCTTTTATTGGACTGAAGTGACTGATGAATCTGAATTATCATTAAGTGATGTTAACTGACCCTGTACATTAACTGTCACTCTGTTTCTTTTCCTTCTGAGTCTCAGGTATCAGCTGTAAAACGAGAATCATAAAGCACCTACCTCATTCATTGTGGTATGTCAAAAATTTGAAATGTTGAACACACTCTCTCACATAAAGGCTGAAAGAGTGTCGGCTGGTATTTTGTGACAGTGATGATCATTCTTCTTTCTACTGTTACTGGTTACCTGTCATTAAGACCTATCCATTCCCAGGGACCCCTGGGATTCAGGGTAGTTTTATTCCCAGATATGGGCACTGATGGAGGTGATTGACATACCCTTTCCCATGCCATCACTTCAGCTACAGGGTGTTGTTGCTGCTTAGCTCCTAAGGAAATCTTACATTAGTAACCTCTTCTCCCACTCGGAGGCACTTCCTGGATTTCCAGGTTTTTATTCTTGTTTCCAAAGGGAGAATCCTTTCTCCTCCTTCTGTGTCTTTGTGTGTTACGTCAACCTCCTCTGGCTCACTCACCTTGAAGTCCTCTGTTAGGCACCAATCTCCTTTTCGGGTTATTCTGCCCTTCCTGTCACCAGAAGTTACGAAATTAGAGTTAGATGCTGAAAACGTGAACAAACTTGAGGAAAGGTCAACCACTCAAAGCGATGAAGGTGTCCATCAACAGAAATGCACGTCGGCTTGAACACTTGGCAGAGAGTCATGTGAGGGTTCCATGGGCAGGCACCCACAGCACTCAACCAGTATCTGCGCTTCATGCTCAGCACGTGGGGGCAACTTGCTGCAGGTGCTGTCCTTGATGTTGCTGTCACCTCTTCACCCATACGGGGTTATCCCAATTTAAAGAGCAAAAAGAAAATTGAATGGGATCCAAAGGAAACCATTAACGCAATTAAGTAATTGGGAAATAGAACCCTCCTCTTTCAAGAAAGAAAGGTTACATGATTTGAAATTATTTAGAATACAGAAGAGAAAGCTGGGGAGAATTTTAATAATAGTAATGAAGCCCCATTAATTTAGTGTCTGATGATTTCAATTTTGATCATTCACAGGAGATCAGAATCAAGGAAATAATTTGTTCAGTAAATTAATAGTGTAAGTGTGATTGAGGATGCCACAGAATACTTACTTACTGGAAGGGATTTTAAGCAATTTAGTAGAAGTAGCAATGTACATTGAAAATATGCAATCGAATTATGAACCTTTCTTGCATGGTCGTTCAATTGTAGTGCCTAAACACATAGTCGGCATTCAGAAAGCTTTATTGAATAGATTTCCTTTCAGCTCCTTCTAAGCAATTCCAGATTATTTATTCTCCAAAGGCAACAATCATAGTAAGTTAGTTTGATTTATTTTGTGGACTTAAAGTTACATAGAAAAAAGATACATATAGATAAAAAATAATTCATTATTTTAGAAAATTTCTCATACTTAAGTCCCTCTCCTCAGTACTTTCCCAAATAATCTAAGTTGGGAAAAGTTTCTGTAGCTTCCTCTGTAGGGAGAAAAAGAGATGTAGGTGTGATTTTTGAGTAGTCTCTTGTCATCCACTTTGAGACTGTGTAAAGGAAAACGAGTTTAAATTGAATCAAGACAGATGTACGCACTGCTAACAACCTTTTGTTTGATCCAGTAGATATGTATGTGGTAACTTGTGTGCCAACATTTTATTAATGCTTCAGTTTCCGTAAGGAAGGAACTACTCATCTGACTGAGAGCTTGAGAGCTCTCTTACCTAAGTGACAAATTCTTTTCTAAGCAAGCCTGAGATTCACCCTATCTCATGAAACCTGGCTCTAGAATACTCCAAGTGTGTGAGCTTGTTCAGTTTCCTGATCTGCAGTATGCGGGTGATATAGCTATCTCAGGGTGCCTGGGTGGCTCAGTCAGTTAAGCAGTCAGCTCTTGATTTCAGCTCAAGTCATGAACTTAGGGTCCTGGGATCAATCCCCACGTCGGGCTCTGAGCTCAGTGGGGGTCTGCTTGAGGATTCTCTCTCTCCCTCTGCCCCTCCCCCTGCTCACGTGCTCGCTCTCTTTCTCTCAAATGAATAAATCTTTTTTTTTAAAAAAAGTCAAGTGTTTAGGGCACCTGGGTGGCTCAGTTGGTTAAGCGACTGCCTTCGGCTCAGGTCACGATCCTGGAGTCCCGGGATCGAGTCCCGCATCGGGCTCCCTGCTCAGCGGGGAGTCTGCTTCTCCCTCTGACCCTCCTCCCTCTCATGCTCTCTCTCTCTCATTCTCTCTCAAATAAATAAATAAAATCTTAAAAAAAAAAAAAAAGTCAAGTGTTTAAATATATACATATATAGCTGTCTCATAGATTGTCTAATGTCTTAATATGTATAAATTGCCTGGTGATGTGGGCTCAGCAATGTTCACGCTATGGTGATGAAGATGATGGTGTGGTGGCAGGAAAAGGGAGGCAGAGAGAGAAAGGAGGTAAAAGAAGTTAGGAAGAAGGAAAGAGGAGGAAAAAGATGAACCACTCCTTCATATATATTTTGTCTCATTCCAGAATCTTGAATATTTTTTTTAAGTGAAGCACATTCACAGTTTAAGAATTTTAATTAACATCATAATGATTAAACACTAGAAGAGATAGAACACTGGATATTGTATATAAGTGATAAATCACTGAATTCTCCTGAAACCAATATTGCACTGTATGTTCACTAACTAGAATTTAAATAAAAATTTTTAAAAATCACTATAAGAGATAGCTACAGATACTATATAAAACCATTTCCAATAAATGTTAGAATAAGAGACATGGGCATAGCCTGCCTAAAACATGTCTTTTAGTTCTTTGTCTACCACTGCTTCTCCCCTCCTCCTTTTTTTTTTTTTTTTTTTTAAAGCTCTACACCCCACATGGGGCTTGAGCTCAGGGCCCGGACAGCCCAAGAGCTGCATGCTCCACCAACTGAGCCAGACAGGCACCCGTCCTCCTCCTCCTTTTAAATGATGACCTGATACTCTTAACGAGGAGTAGAATACCACTTAATGAAAGAATGTATAAAGAGGAATCTAATTAATGTGAATTAATCCCCATGTCAATAAAATATATTATAATGTTACTGGGGTGAGTAACATCAAATAGTGTCAGAATTTAAAACACTTAAGGAAATCAAAAAAAGAAAATATTTTATGCTCCTCTGCTTTGTACATCACCAGTGGGTTATAGTGGGAGATTGGTGACCTATTTATGTGTAGTAACCTGTGCATTTTGTTTATTTTATTTTTTAAAGATTCCACTTATTTGACAGAGGGAGAGAGCACAAGCAGGGTGAATGGCAGGCAGAGGGAGAGAGAAAAGCAGGCTCTCCGCTGAGCAGGGAGCCCTACTCGGGGCTCAATCCCAGGACCCTGAGATCATGACCTGAGCCGAAGGCAGATACTTAGTCAACCGAGCCACCCAGGCGCCCATAATCTGTGCATTTTAGGTGCTGTCCAACATACCATTCTTTCTCCTTCAGGCTGATTATCTAGTTCATCACTCCTTTACATACACCTCTGCCTATAGGTTACCTCTTTCAGACTATTGGTATGAGAACCCTAGTTGTGCCTATTTTAGATCCAAATCCTAAAGCAGTTAGATACTGGTTTGCTATCAGGTTTCAGGAAGTTAACACTTAAATCATAGCACAGCAGATGCAATTACACTTTTCTTTTAAGATGCATAACTTATGCTGTATAATGTGACTTTAAACACTGATGTTTATAAATGGTTTCTTCATAGTTAGTGCTTCTATTTGCTGATACTTCCTTCCTTAGTTGAAATTACTGATTCTCTGTGCATTTCCATCATAGAGATATTGTTGGCTTCTATACCTCAGCGGCTCTTTTCCAGATTTATTGACAATTGAGATAAAAATGGGAACTGGCCGCAGATTTGGGATTATGATTAGCAGTGATCACGGAAAGCTGTTAAAATGTGCTGCAGGCAACATTTTAATTAACGGGGGCCTTTAGTCTATAGTAATGTACATTTGTGTGATCACGTCCTTGTCATATTCTTTTAACACTTGTATTTATTCATATACTAACTGATCTGTAATTCACAGAAGGTCTGTGAGTCATTAGTGAAAATTAGCAAGTTGCTGCTCTGTGTACATGACTTACATGATCACTTTTTCCTCCCCCTTTGTCCCCACATGAGATTTTGGACAATCCGGTAATCACATACTTGTGTCTGTAACACATCTGGACTTCGGCATACTATTCTACAGTGGATAATCCAGGTGTATTTTACAATCTTGAGTTCTTACTATGTAGCACACATTCAATTCTGTGGATTTTCCCATTCGACCTTATCCCCGCTACATAAGCACTATAATTTTAGGTACAGGAGGAGAGCTATATTAATACAGGAAAGAACGAATTGCTGTGTTTGGCAGTGCAGGGATCCAAGGAGATTAATGATCTTGCCTGCAGCTCTTGTCATACCTTCCCCCACTATCGAAAATTAAATGTCATGTAGAACAACTCACTCTCCATTACTTAATTACATGTGGAAAATGTGTACTGTATAAAAACTCCTGGGGCTAGAGGAGGCCAAGTGAAACTGAACCCCATGGAAAGATTTAGTGCTGGCTGTCAAGCCTTACTGAGTCAAAGTGGACTCACCATGGGAGGCACCATACAGTATCGATTGAACATATGTCTTGTTTTGTAATTAAAAATATAGTGTGGCCCTTTATCCTCTGGCCATATCCCTAAAAGATGATATGACTTGAAATTAATGTGAATGTCAGAGTCATCTGTGGGAGAAGTCCATCCGAAGAAGCAAATTGAATGCCTGTTTTAAAAATCCTTATTGTGCTCTCAATTCTTTCTGTCTAAATAAAGAGGGAAAAAAGATTGTGGGAATAAACATGAGTTTTACTTCCATAAAGAACTATTCATGCATTTATTCAACAAGTATTTGCGGAGTGCCTACCTGTGCTGGAGCTGTGGAGTCAGTGATACAAAGAACACAAGCTGTGCCTTGAAGGAGGAGGCAGAGAGTAAGCAATCTGGTACCTCATCCAAGGATAAAGGTGCTATGATACTTCAAGAACATATGAGAGACACAATTAACATAATCTTTGGAGCCTTGGGGAAGGTATTACAGAGAAAGATGCTGGAGCTCAGACCTGAAGGCTAAGTAAACAAAATTGTAGTATGTACAGAAACCCAGAAGTTTCTGAAATTGGATATTATACCCAGGGTATCTGAACATTTACTTCTAGGAGAAAAGCAGTCCTTCTTTAGGAAAGTGTCATTGTAGGGCACCTGGGTGGCCCAGTCGTTAAGCGTCTGCCTTTGGCTCGGGTCATAATCTCAGGGTCCTGGGATCGAGCCCCGCATCGGGCTCCCTGCTCCGCGGGAAGCCTGCTTCTCCCTCTCCCACTCCCCCTGCTTGAGTCCCTCTCTCGCTGTGTCTATGTCAAATAAATAAATAAAATCTTTTTTAAAAAGTTATAAAATCAAAAAATTTAAAAAAGGAAAATGTCATCGGATGAGTATAGCTGTGTACATCGTTCACTTTGAAATCTGTGAGGAAGCATCCTTCTGACTCTCTTGGGCCATTAAGGAAATTTAAGGGTGCAATACAATATCATCCATGGGATATATGACACGTTTTGAGGAAGAGGCCTGTCATTAGCATCGAGTTCTTACTAGGAATTGCGGGAGAAAGAAAGTTACACTTTTCAATTTCAGGGCTCTTCTATTTCTCCATTTAGTTGGGGCACTTGGTAGACCATAGGAGTCTCTCAAGTGCTCTGAAATGCTGACTCTTGCTTAATTTCTTCAGTACTTGTCTCCTGTACTATCCATATTAAAGAGTAGTTTTATTAATCTTATAAGCCTTTTAGTTCCAGGACAAGGTGGAATTGGAGTGTTTCGATCTTTTGTCAAGACAGTGGAATTTATGCATCCAAATACGAAGCATTGTTCCCTTGGACCTACTGTGGTCACCTGGGGAAGCTGTACATTTAATCCATTACAGTTCCATTGCATCATACATTTCTGGAATCATCTTGAAAGCCTATGGCATATTCTTTTGAATAGCCACAGGAGCCAAGTTTTCCCTTTTTTGAGGGTAGTTGTAACTAGTCAATGTGAAGTGACCCGAAACTTTGCAGGATCATCATGAATCCAGTGCATTCAGTGTATTAGGTAAAGTGTTGCTACCGAACTTTCTCGCATGACCTGTAAAATAGCTTACAAAATCATTTTTATTTCATGGACAGAATTGGTAATTTTTTCTTTGCTACCCCCTTCCTTAACATAGTACTAGCTTGGGGGAATTAAAACTATATTTGTTTGATTTCTTTTAGCACTCAGAAACACCTAATTGTGTCTGGTTACAGAGATGAAGTGGGCAGTTTTCTCTTTTCTTCATTTTTGTTTTTTTGTTTTGTTGGCTGATCAGTATTTATACTCCTATCATCATAGAATGTCTATTTCCTTAAGTAGACCTTCTTCTCCACACATACACACACACACATACACACACACACACAGTGTATGTACTATGGTGGAACAGTAGAAGCAGTACATCTAGATGCCTCTCTCCCTCTGTGGAAGCTGAAGAAGCCATGTATTTCACTGCTGAGATGTGGCCAGGGGTTGGTCATGTGACCTAAGCTTGGGCAGTATGATACTTAGCTTAGAATAGGAAGCAAGTAACATGAGTGATTTTATATGAATGGTGTTTATTCATGAAACCACAGGGCCTTAATCGGAGGTTCCTGCTATGACATCATTCTGTTTTCCTGCTTCCTTGTCCTCTGGAGGTCTCTTAGTTTCTGTATGTTCCAAGTCAAATCATGTTGCCTGCCTGTGTTTTGTGAGATCCCAGTTTCCCTTTTAATAAATTCCCATTTGCTTTAGTTGGTCCAAATTCATTTCTCTTGCTTGCTGCCAAAGAATCCTAATGACTGGGAAGGGTGATAAAAGTGAGCTATCTGGGGGCGCCTGGATGGCTCAGACGGTTAAGCGTCTGCCTTCGGCTCAGGTCATGATCCCAGCCTGCTTCTCCCTCTCCCTCTGCCTGCCACTCCCCCTGCTTGTTCTCTCTCTCTCTCCCCCTCTCTGTCAAATAAATAAAATCTTAAAAAAAAAAAAAAAAAAAGTGAGCTCTCTGAACAAATCATGAGCAACCAGAGTAAGATATTTGGTTCCTTCTGCACATTTTCTTATCACCTGTAGGCTTTTAGCCTTGTTTCTGAGAAGTTTTTATCCTTCAAACTTTTTTAGCAAGCACAAGACCCCTGAACAGGTCTCTACTGAGGATCTCCAGTGTGACACATTTCCATTGCCAGACCATTCACTGGCTCTTGAAATGAGGTTGCCATGATTATCTCAGAGGAATTAGGCAGGATTTATCCTGGATTTATACGTGGGGTGGGGGGAAGTCACCTTTCCCCAGAACATGGCCTTATGGCGAGGGCTGGAAATCTGAACATTAGGCCTTTGCCAGCCAGAATAAGGAGCAGGTGGCTGAGGGCATCTACTATGTTATCTTTCAGTAAGAGCCTCTGTGAGAAACTCAGTCGGCTAAGTCATCCATCCATCCAGTCCTATGCTCCCCACATCAACCCTTCCGCCAACCTGCAGTGCCAAGTATTTCATGAGCCACCTTTTCCTCTGCACAACTGGCAGTAATTATTTAGAACTTGCCTGGGGCCACCTTTGTGAAATGTGGGTCTGGATGCTGAGTTACTCCCAACAGTCCTCATTAGTGATTGGCATTGTTTGGAATGGCAAGTAAATAAAGTTCATAATTCTATCGTTGGTCATTTATTTCAGATTCAGCATATTGCTATTTTGGTGGTTTCATCCAGCTGGAAATTGAAAACTATTCAGTCTGTTCATAGAGTTAGAAATATCTCCTGGAATCTTTTCAGAAAGGAGTTTTGCTCCCACTGAAATATAATGATGTCCTTTGTTTTATATGTGACTTCTGGTTCGTTTATATTGAACTTTCCTAGCCAAATGTTAATTCAGTGTCGTGTCCCGATTAATATAACAATGTAGAGTTTATTTTTCCTATCCTCAAGTGTCTTACATCACTATATTTAGTACAATCAGAAAATAATATCTAGGCCTGTTTAGCTGTATTCATGTGTTCCTCATTTATTCATCGTGTGTGTGTGTGTGTTTAAACAATGTGCTAGGCACTAGATTGTAGTTGTAATCATTTTAGAACAGGTTTCAAAACAAAATGAAATCTACCTACTCAGCTATCCAGGCTGAATTCAGGCACATAACTTCTTCTTCTTTTTTTTTTTTTTTTTTAAAGATTTTATTTATTTGAGACAGAATGAGAGACAGAGAGCGTGAGAGGGAGGAGGGTCAGAAGGAGAAGCAGACTCCCTGCCGAGCAGGGAGCCCGATGCCGGACTCGATCCCGGGACTCCAGGATCATGACCTGAGCTGAAGGCAGTCGCTTAACCAACTGAGCCACCCAGGCGCCCCAGGCACATAACTTCTGTTTTGGATATAGTGCTGTTTTGTTGGCATAAAATAAGATCCTATGGGTTTAATGAAAGTGAATTTCCAAGTGGCAGGATCCACAGCAATCCAGAGACAATAATGATATTTAAGTGATAGTCTTAAGTATTTCAAATATATTCTCATCACACTTGCACTTTTTTTTTTGGTCTCGTGTAATTTTTTAAAATTGTGAAATCTGTATAACATGAAATCTACCATCTTAACCATTTTTAAGTGTACACTTCAGTGGCATTTAGTATATTCATGTTGTTGTACAACCACAACCACTATCCATCTCCAGATGGATAAAAATCTGTACCTGGTAATAAAAAAGTAATAACTCCCCATTCTCCCTCCCCCACCCACAGCCCCTGGCAACTATCAGGGTACTTTTCTGTCTCTGTATTTAACTATACTAGGTATCTTATAAAAGTACAGCATTTGTCCTTCTGTTACTGGCTTATTTCATTCGCTGTAATATTTTCAAGGTTCATGCATGCTGTAGTGTGTCAGAACTTCCTTTTTAATGCTGAATAATATTCCATTGTTTGTATATATATGTATTTATCCATTCACATGTCTTGGGACACTTGGGTTGCTTCTGCCTTTAGATTATTGTGAATAGCGCTACTATGAGCATGAGAGTACAAATGACTTCAAGACTCTACTCTTGTTTCTTTTGGATATATACCTAGCAGTAGAATTGCTAAATCATATAATTATTCTATTTTTAATTTTCTGAGGAGCCTTCATACTGTTTTCCATAGCAGCCATAATATATGATATCCTACCAGCAGTGGACAAGGGTTCCAATTTCTTCACAACCTCACCAACACTTGTTATTTTTGGGTTTTTTGTTAGTAGTCATTGTATTGGGTATGAGGTGGTATCTTACTGTGGTTTTTTTTTTTTTTTTGATTTGCATTTATCTGCTGATTAGTGCTGTTCAGCGTCTTTTCATGTGTTTATTGGCCATCTGTATGTCTTCTTTGGAGAAATTTATTTTCAACTTTTCTGCCTGTTCTTTAATCAGGTGGTTTGTTTTGTTGAGTTGTAGGAATTCTCTGTATATTCTGGATATTAAACGCTTATCAGATCTGTAATTTGCAAATATTTTCCCTCATTTCATAGGTTGTCTCTTCACTGTGTTGATTGTGTCCTTTGATGCACAGAAGTTTTTCATTTTGATGTAGTCCAGTTTATCTGTTTGTTGTTTTTGTTACTTGTGCTTTTGGTCTCATATGCAGGATATCATTGCCAAATTCAATGACACAAAGCTTTTCTTCTATATTTTCTTCTAAAAGTGTTATGGTTTTAGCTCTTATGTTTAGGGCTTTGATCCCTTTTGAGTTAATTTTGAATGTGGTATAAGGGAAAAATCCAACTTTATTTTTTGCATATGAATATCTAGTTTTCCCAGCACCATTTGTTGAAAAGATCAGCTTTCCTGCCACCTTCCCCTCCATCCCCCAGTTGAATGGTTCTGGCATCCTTATTGAAAATCATTTGACCAAATATGTGGGAGTTTATTTCAGAGCTCTCTGTTCTATTTCATTGGTCTCTAAGCCTCTCATTATGCTAGTACCACACTGTTTTCATTACTCTAGCTTTGTAGTAAGTTTTGCAATCAGGAAGGGTGAGACCTCCAACTTTGTTCTTCTTTTTCAAGATTGTTTTGGCTGTTTGGGGTCCATACGGATTTTAGATGGAACACACTAACTTTCTGAAAAGATACAGAAATGCTCCTTGGAGAGATCTCTGACTGTGATAAATGAAAAGTTAAGGCATTCTGCATACACATACATATACCACCCATTACATCAGATTTTCTTTTCCTCATTCATAAATTGTTGTCATGAGCTCATCGTGCTTTCCTGAAGGATAAGTGTGTTCTTATTGTAGCCCACTAATCTTTCTTATACCATAATTTGTCGTGTTCTTTTAGAGGGTATATTGGAGAGAGTGTCTCATATTTATCCCAAGAAGGTAGTCAATAGTTGTTGGATAAATGCTTCAAGGAACATGTTAATGAAATCCTAAGAGATTTACAATTTGAATTATGATTACAACTTTGATGGATGAGCAATAAGCGTATAGGGTTTTATCAACAAATCCCTGTATATGACATGTATGTGCTTCCAAGATTTCAGTAAAGTATTCTTGGAAGAATAGAATGAAGTTACTGAGAAAAGCTATGTAAATAGTTTAGAAATGCAGAGGAGGAAGAGATTACTGTTGGAGAAGTGAGAACAGCGAAAGCTAGTTAATGATACCTGGGTAGATTTCCACAGGAAAGACTTGAGTCCAAACTGCATGAACAAATTTAGTTCAAGCATTTGTGAAGTACCTTCTGTATGTCAGATGCTAATAGGACCATAGAGTTAAGGAGGAAGTTCTTAATCTTTAAGAACTTCTAAGACATACAAATAAATAATTATATAACAGGCAAAACAAGCACCTATAGGGGGAATTCTGTGATACTGAGTTATTCAGATTGCATTTTCAAGGTTGTTGAAAAGGGGGTGTTTTTCATAATTGAGAAGGGAGTGATTTGGATTGACTGAGACATAGAGAAAGCAGAACAAGGAAACCAGTAAGGTTACTCTTGCTGTAGTACAGACAACGTGAAAAGTCCATGAATTAGGATGGGGGCTATGGGACTAAAGAAAAAGAGAAGAAAAAATGAAGTCTAGAATGAAACCATCAGACTTAGTGATTTCTTTGACTATAAGGGTTAATGGCTGCATGAATTAATGGTAATGGAGCACTCTTTGCCCCTGGAAATTTAAGCATCTGAGACTGAACATCATGAAACCATAAAACAGTAAATGTTAACAATTGTTATTGTGCTTTGGTGCTTTGATATTGACCTCATCTTACAACACTTCTGTTAGAAGATACTATCCCAATTTTAAAGATTTTATTTATTTATTTGTCAGAGAGACAGAAAGAGAGCACAAGGGGGGCGGGTAGTGGCAGGCAGAGGGACAAGCAGGCTCCCCACTGAGCAGAGAGCCCGACACAGGTTAGGATCCTGGGATCCTGACCTGAGCCAAAGACAGATGCTTAACTGACTGAGCCACCCAGGCATCCCACTATCCCAATTTTATAGATTAAGAAACCAATATTTTAAAAAAGTTGTTTAGGGGTGCCTGGGTGGCTCAGTCATTAAGCATCTGCCTTTGGCTCAGGTCATGATCCTAGGGTCCTGGGATCGAGCCCCGCATTGGGCTCCATGCTCAGTGGGAAGCCTGCTTCTCCCTCTCCCACTCCACCTGCTTGTGTTCCCTCTCTCACTGTGTCTCTCTCTGTCAAATAAATAAAATCTTAAAAAAAATAAAAATAAAATAAAATAATAAAAATAAGTTGTTTAGTATCTTGCTTATATCTTAGTGATAGAATCTGTTCCTTTACCTAGGTCTGCCTCACTCTAGGTTTCTTCCCAGAATAGCATGGTTGTCTTACATTGATATAACAAAGAATTAATTTTTTAATTGGGGTGTTATTTACACTCAGTGCAATAGACTTCAAGTGTTCAGTTTGTTGTTTTGAGAATACAAAACATACACCTGTGTAACCATCACCCAAAACAAAAATACAGAACATTCATTCATCCCAGAAAGCTTGCTGGTGCTCCTTTCTAGTCAGTCCCTCTGGGCCCCAGAGACAACACTTCCTGATTTCTGTCATCATAGATTAGTTTAAACTGTTCTTGAACTTCATGTAAATAGAATCAAACAGGATTAATCCTTTTGTGTCTGGTTTCTTTCATTTTACATAATTTTTTTCAAGATTGACCCATATTGTTAGGTGTATCTATAGTTCCTTCAGTTACTGAGTAATATTCCAATCTGCGACCATACCATAATTTGTTGGCCCATTTTCCTCTATGTGAACATTTGGGTTGTTTCCAGTTTTTAGCTATTTTGAATACAGTAGAAGCATGACTCTTAAAGATAATTATTATAGAATCAACTTGTATAGAGCATGTTTGAGTCAGGATAAATTCAGTTATGCTTCAGTGAACTTCCAGCCAAATCTCAGTGGCTTGAAGCAACAAAGGTTTATTGCTTTATCATGTTACATGTCCATCAGGGTTCAGCAAGGGGGCCTCACAGCTTATCTTGGTCATTCAGGTAGCCAAGGCAAGATCTCAACATATATTTCTATGATTACCAAGTATTTGGTTCAAGTAGTGACTCACCTTTAAAGGAGAAGAAAAGTACAAGCCAGAGGATTTATGAACAGCTCTAATCATTATTGCAGAAGAGTACTGAGGGAATTGTACTCCACTGTATTTTTTACCATGCTCCCTGCACTATTGTGTTTGATAAGTATTTTAAAGCACTTTACAGTCATAATATCTATACAAGGACTAGGTAATGAAGATATGAGACTTGGAACTTAAGTATGAAAAGTTGATAGAGTGAACAAACTCAGAACCTTTCATGCTTCTTAACCTAAGGAAAATTATGAAAGAGCTTTAAGAGTAAATTGTGACTTAGTCAGACTTTTGGTTTGGGAATATTAGCTTGGGTATATAAGAGAAGATATATATGGTTCTGGAAGAGGCTGCTAAAATGGGAAACACTGTAGTGTGGTAGTCAAAAGAGTAGATTTTGAAACTAGACTGCCAGGTTTGAATCTCAGCTCTGCTATTCATTAGCATTGTGAGTTTGGTCAGTTTGCTTACACTCTGTGTAAAATATACGTACTCTCTGTCAGGTACCCTGTTGCAAGCTAGGGGAATGCAGAGATAAGATCCCATCCCTGGGCTTGGAGAAGGAGAAAGGTCATTTTAATAGAACATGGCAAATGCAATGATAACAGACATACACACAGGCAGAGTTCTGTACTCTGGAAAACTATTCCCTTACCCATGGTGGCACTCCGTTATCTCTCTCAACAGCTGTTAAAGATTATTATAAAAATACCAACAAGCAGTTACAATTTCTGATTGTGTCCTGTATGGGGCATCTGGGCCTAAGTAACTTACATTAATTATATTGGAAAGGAACAGGAAGTTATAAAGCAAACAGATTTTATTCTTTATGAGAATCATAGGAGAGGAGAGGTCAGAGGATCCCCAGAAGTCATTCAGGTTAACTGCTTGTTTGAAGTGTAAATGCCTTCTCTCCTTTGGCTTCCCTCTTCCTACTCATTTCTCTTTAAAATTGTCAGATCTTTGCTTGCTTGATGTGGAGGTGCGTGAACACTCCCTAGGAAGTGGATTATAAAGGATTATGAAATGTAACTTCTTAAAGCAGCTTCCTTCTCTCCATTGAGAGTAATTGTAAGTTTTCTATTTTGTGAGGTTTAAAAAAATTAATATGGAATTTAAAGGCCATTAAAGTCATGCTAATTTAGAGAAAACCATTAAATTACGAAGGGATAACTTGGCTGATGTGAAGTAACTTGGTCCAGCTAATCATGACTTCTCAATAAGAATTTATGTGCAGCCATATATTTAATGCTAGTAACCTTTGAGAGAGGTATGAAAAGCCATCTGCTTAATTACTGCCAAGTATACTCTGCCCCATGAGCTCTGAATCTGGAGCAGACAGGTCCTGTTGGCTTTTAGCTCTGAGGTAGAGCTAGTTCTGTTGTGTTACTCAATGAAGGAAAATGAATGCGAAAGGGAATTACCACTTTGAAAATGCAATTACTTATCCAAAGGTAACTGATTACTTCTTCTGTGTATGAGCAAACTGCTGAGGAATGGATTGTATTCCCTGAAAAACAATAGCCACCTCTTAATGTAATAGTGCATGCTCAAGGCATCTGTAATACTGTCAGAGAAAAACAGAGATACTCTTCATGCACTGTCACTTTATGGTTTTAGTTTTTCGCCCTTTTGCTTTGGTTTGGCTCATATGCTGGATAATACAAGAATCTCAGAAGGTTAGAATAAGAAATGGTACCTAGACTTCATCTGTTTATTTAGACTCTGCCTCATTCCACAAAGAATTTATATCAGCCTAGAATTTTTGCAGTTCAATTGAGTTCTTGCAGTTCGATTCATTTAACAACTGTGTTAAGTACAGACTGTTTGCCAGGCACTGATTGCCCCAGATAATGTAAGAGAGTAGGAAGGACATGCTTCCTGTCCTTGGAGTGTACCATCTAGGAGAAGGCAGATTGGAAGCACATTTCATACAGATGGGTTAGGTAAATTAGGAAAGAGACAGAACTGCAGTCTTTGTATAGGGTGCTATACACATACAATAGAGCTCCTGGAAGGCTTGTTTCAATAAATGACATTTGTGGTCAGCTGTGAAGAAGAAATAAGAACATAAATCAGACAAAGGATTTGGGCAACAGACATGCAGATCAGAGGAGGATGGGGCTAGATAGTGCCCTGAGGTGGATGGAGCTTAGCTCGGCTGAGAAATGGGAAGAAATTTCATGTAGCTGGATTAGAGCAAAGTGTGAGCCAGGAGAAGAGAGAACAAGAGGAAGCCAGAGATGGGGGCTGGGGAAGATTGTTCAAGGCCACAGCCTCCCTAACAATTGTGGACTTGATCCTAAGTGTAATAAGAGGCCATAGGAGGATTTTAAGCAGGGGATAGAAATATAATCAGATTTATGTATTAGAACTGTAATAACTCTTCTGGGTGAAGAAAAGATTGGAGAAAGGATAAAGAATATAAGTAAGGAGACCAAATAGGATGCTCTTACATTAACTCTGGTGAGAAATGTTAATAACTAGGGGCCTCTGGGTGAATGAGTTGGTTGGGTGTCCAACTCTCCGTCTCAGCTCAGGTCTTGATCTCAGGATCCTGAGTTCAAGCCCCACACGGGGCATGGAGCCTACAGAAAAGGAAGGAAGGAAGGAAAGAAGGAAAGAAAAGAAATGATAATAGCTTGTCCTAGGATAGGATGGAAATAAGTGGAAAGACTCAAGATACGTTTTGAAGGTAGAATCAACAAGACTTCTTGACTGGATATACAGTTGAGGGGTTAGAGGTTTCAAGAGTGCCTCCTTGGTTCCTGGTTGAATAACTGGGTGGACATTGTTGACATTTACTCAAATGAGGAGGATTAATCATGGAACCCTCTGGTGACTGAGTGGGAATAAGAGATCTATTTTATTTGAAATACTTGTAAGACATCCAACGGAGATATAAAGTAGGAGTTAGAGATCAGATATTAAGCTCAGAAAAAGACCTGGGCTAACTATGTGAATTTGGAGGACATCAATATATAGATGGTCTTTTGACTTAAGGGAATAATTCATCTAGTTGAGGCTGTTGAACTCACACTGGAGGGGAAAGATAGGTGGATTATAAATTTAATAAAGAAAGGCATTTCAGGAAAGGGCAGTGATAGGATTGAAACACCAAAGCAGGAATGACATGGACCAATGGATCTTTTTCCAGTTGGTGAGAAGTAAAGGGGTTGGATTTTGAGTGCCCTTCCAAATCCGGTAGTGGCTATCCTGAATATACTGGTCATATGGAGAGAGATCTGTGAGCAGTCTTAGATCTTTGCATACCAGGAAGAAGCATTTTTGTGATCTCCCTTGGTTTGTACTGTGAAACCTAAAGTCAAATGTCACGTAAACCTTGAGATAATGATACTGGGTTTGCATCCTGTATAAATAGTAAAGGTTAGATCTCCCACAGAAGAATCACTGCTTATCATTTGCTGGTAACGTCATGGAAATAGGTCCAAATAATTAGAACTGGTATTGTAGGAGTTGTTCTGTACCTGCGACCCTGGTGATGAAGTTTTAGCTCCCACCATCTCTGCTTCCATTAGGATGAGGAGGAGTAGAATTAACCCACAAAGCATCATCTGTCTGGATCTCCGCTCTCCCCATCCATCACTCCTCCTCACAGTGTCCACCCATGGAGGGCCTGTCATACACATCCCATCATCCCTCATTTGGCAGAACAAAGTTAGAAGCCAAGTAAGGAGGCCGGGAACCTTTCCAGTTCAAAGAACAAAATGCTCTGGACATTAATGGGCCTAGAGATTAAACACAGCCATTTGAAAAATTTATACTCCACAGTGCTGAGAGAGTTGATGTCTTTCCAAAATGATCCTTAGCAGCACCTGACTTATTAAGCAAGATCTAGCTAACCCCTAGCATCATCATTCTCTGTCTCTCGTAACCATATCCTAGTGCCCCTGGGGTAATATATCCCTTTTTGTGCTTAATAGCTTCGCATGCTTAAAACCAGTATGTATTTGTACATATTTTTATTCTAAGGTGCTTTGTATACATTTTCAACAGAGGAAATGGTTGTAATTTGAGCCAGAAACTTAGCATTTGCTGTGTACTGATTCTGCCTATTTTCACGTCCACAGAAATGAAGATGCAGTCAATCAGATGGCTGTTACCCCCTTTCCAGTACCATCAAGCTCCCCGTCTTCTGTTGAGGTAAGACGGCTCCTAATTAGCATGTAGTAACTTAGATGGATTTGTCATGATTATTTTTTCCAAAATCTAGCATTTTTGATTTTCAATATCTGGTATTCCAAATTCATAGAATCTGTTAAATAGGGAATTTCCCTAATTAGGAAGTATTTGAGGTAGGATTACAAAGTAATATAAAATAGGGGCACCTGGGTGGCTCAGTCAATTAAGCGTCCGACTTTTTTTATGTTCAGTTAGCCAACATATAGTACATTATTAGTTTTTGATGTAGTGTTCAGTGATTCATTAGTTACATATAACACCCAGTGCTCATCACAACACGTGCCCTTCTTAATACTCATCACCCAGTTACCTCATCCCCCCACCTTCCTCCCTTCTGTAACCCTCAGTTTGGCTTCTGGAGTCCAGAGTCTCTCATGGTTCGTCTCCCTCTCTGATTTCTCCCCCTTCATAGTCCTCTGTGCTATTCCTTACGTTCCACATATGAGTGAAACCATATGATAATTGTCTTTCTCTGCTTGACTACTTCACTTAGCATAATCCCCTCCAGTTCCATCCATGTTGATGCAAATGGTGGGTATTCATCCTTTCTGATGGCTGAGTAATATTCCATTGTATATATGAACCACATTTTTTTTTTTTTAAAGATTTCATTCATTTATTTGACAGAGAGAGAGACACAGTGAGAGAGGGAACACAAGCAGGGGGAGTGGGAGAGGGAGAAGCAGACTTCCCGCGGAGCAGGGAGCCCGATGTGGGGCTCGATCCCAGGACCTGGAATCATGACCTGAGCCGAAGGCAGACGCTTAACGACTGAGCCACCCAGGCGCCCCGAACCACATCTTTTTTTATCCATTCATCTATTGAAGGGCATCTCGGCTCCTTCCACAGTTTGGCTATTGTGGACATTGCTGCTATGAACACTGGGGTGCAGGTGCCCCTTCTTTTCACTACATCTGTATCTTTGGGATAAATACCTGGTATAATTGCTGGGTTGTAGGGTGGCTCTATTTTTAACTTCTTGAGGAACCTCCATACTGTTTTCCAGAGCGGCTGCACCAGCTTGCATTCCCACCAACAGTGTAAGAGGGATCCCCCTTCTCTACATCCTCGCCAACATTTGTTGTTTCATGTCTTGTTAATGTTCGTCATTCTAACTGGTGTAAGGTGTTATCTCTTGATTTGAGATCAGGTCATGATCTCAGGGTCATGAGATTGAGCCCAGCTTTGGGCTCCGTGCTAAGCATGGAGCCTGCTTTAAGATGGTCTCTCTCGCTCTCCCTCTGCGCACCCCTCCACCCCCCCCCACCCCTTCCTTTAAAAAAAAAAAAAGGAAAAAAAACACACAAGAAAAAAAAAAGGTAATATAAAATAATGTTAAACACATTAAAACTTAACATATGAATATTGCTTTCCTCAAAGTTCCTTAAAGTTTTTTCTGGATCTATAATTTGTCCTAATTGGGCATTTCAGAATTTATTAGAAAAAATTATCTTTTTTGTTTGTTTGTTTTTTGGTGGGTTTTTTTGTTTTGTTTTGGTTTTGAGCTTTTTTTTAAATTCTAGGTAGTTAACTTACAGTGTAATATTAGTTTCAGGAGTACAATATAGTGATTCGATAACTGCATATATCACCCAGTGCTCGTCAGGAAAAGTGCACTCCTTAATCCCCATCACCTATTTAATCCATCTCCCCATCCCTCTCCCCTCTGGTAACCATCAGTACCTCTTTCTTTATAGTTTCAAAACACGTTAGTACCTATTATCTATGATCACAGGTATCTTTAAATAATTACTTTATTAATGGAGAAATTACTAGTACAAGATTGCTATCACATTGATCTGCTTCTAGAGTTAGACAGACAGACATTAGCTAACCAGCTATGTAATCAAGTATCTCCGCAGCTGAGGGAATATTATATTCTTTACATTTTTTATTCATTGAATTATTTTTTAATTCCAAAAAGAAATACATACTTATTGTAACTAATCAAGCCATGCAGAGTTATTAGGAAGAAAAAGTTAATTTTCCTTTCCCCACCTCCCCGAGGAAGTTAATATTTACTGTTTAGTATTTTCATACTTTTTCCTCTTCTACCACAAAACTAAACAGCTATATGTGAATAATGCCTCTTTTAGTAAAAACTCAATTGTATAATACATTCTTTCCATTCAACAAGCATTCAGTGAGTGCCTATTATGCATTAGGCAGGCTTGGGTATTAGAGATAGGTATGAATAAAACAAAGGCTCCTTACTGTGGTTCAACTTAACATTCGAATAAAGAAATAAATGAATAAATACACCAAGAGAATTATCAGTAGTGGTCAGTGCCTTGCAGAGAATTAAAATAGGGAATGCAACCTGTGACCACTTCAGCTGGTGTTAGGGAAGCACTCTTGGACAAGGTGAAATGTAAACAAGATCAAAATGATAAGAAGAAGCCAGACACAAAAATAAAGGGGAAAGGGCGCCTGGGTGGCTCAGTTGGTTGGCCGACTGCATTCAGCTCAGGTCATGATCCTGGAGTCCCTGGATCGAGTCCCGCATTGGGCTTCCTGCTCGGCAGAGAGTCTGCTTCTCCCTCTGACCCTCCCCTCTCTCATGTGCTCTCTCTCATTCTCTCTCTCTCAAATAAATAAATAAAATCTTTTAAAAAATAAATAAATAAATAAAGGGGAAGAGCTTTCTTTGCAGAGGGGACAGAAATAACTCTCAAGTGAGAATGCACTGGGGCATTGGAGGGATATGGCTAGAGGCATATTGGGGGCCTGGAGAGTGGTAATGGGGTGGGGATCTTTGAGTCAGAGTAAGAAGTTTGGGTTTTAGCCTATGTGTGCTGGAATCCAGTAAAGGGGAATGAGTTGACTCGGTCTACCATCTACTAGGTAGAGAATGGACTACGGGAAGGTAATAGTAATACAGTAGAAGGTGGAGACCCACATGAGACTCGTTTGCAGTTAGATGAAGATTGTGGGTTGGTATTGG
Source organism: Leptonychotes weddellii (assembly GCF_054177405.1). Classification (NCBI taxonomy): domain Eukaryota; kingdom Metazoa; phylum Chordata; class Mammalia; order Carnivora; family Phocidae; genus Leptonychotes; species Leptonychotes weddellii. The sequence goes on from NC_138372.1 coordinate 46,217,851, forward strand.
AGGCAAAGAAAAGTGAGTGGATTCTGGGTGTTCTGGATGTTGAATCAGACTTGATTGATTACATGTGGGAGCTGAGAAGAAAGAGTCATGAATAAATCTAGATTTTTGGCTTGAGCAATTAGGTGGATAGTGGTGCCATTTATTACAGTCTATTGAAGAATAGCTGTTCTTCAACAGGGAAGCAGAAATTAAGAGGTTTATTTTAGGTAGGTTAAGTTTGAGGTGCATATTTTACATCCTTCTGGAATAGATTCTATTCATTTTTTTTAAGATTTATTTGAGAGAGAGAATGAGAGAGAGAGAGAGCATGAAAGGGGGGAGGGTCAGAGGGAGAAGCAGACTGCCTGCTGAGCAGGGAGCCCAATGTGGGACTCGATCCCGGGACTGCAGGATCATGACCTGAGCTGAAGGCAGTCGCTTAACCAACTGAGCCACCCAGGCGCCAATTTTATTCATTTTTTAAAAACTTGCTTCTTGGGGCGCCTGGGTGGCTCAATCCGTGGAGCGTCCGCCTTCGGCTCGGGTCGCGATCCCAGGGTCCTAGGATCGAGTCCGGCATCGGACTCCCTGCTCGGCAGTAAGCCTGCTTCTCCCTCTCCCTGCTGCTCCCACTGCTTGTGCTCTCTCTCTCTCTCTCTGTCAAATAAATAAAATAAAAAATCTTTAAAAAGAAAAATAAATAAAAATAAAAACTTGCTTTTTTTGCTTAATGTAGTGGCCATATTTTAATACATTCTTATTATACTTTTTTTTTTCCCAAATGACAGATGATTTTCCAATGTTTTGCCAGTAAAAGAATACCAAAATAAAGAGTATGAGAGTGTTTGTGTGACAGAGAAATATTAGGTACTAGTGCTTTTATTTCTATAGCAAAGATTTCCCCCAAGTACACTTGCTGAATCATAAGCTATACAAGTTCAAAATTTTCACTTATATCGACCACTTGCTATCTGAAAAAATTATGGTGATAGGTAATGACTCCCTACCAATAGGCATTTGGCCAAAGCTTGCCAGCACTGGGTATTTTCATTCTAGTTAAGACCCAGGGTAGACAGAGGGGCCCCAGACCCATACTGTTTCTGTTCAAATCCTAGCATAACTATATTCTAGACACAGCGCCTTGGATAATACATTATCTCTTCTATCATCTCTTTACTTATCTGTAGAAGGGTAACAATAATTTCACCTCATAGGGTTGTTAAGATTAAATAAGAAATATATATCTTTGTACCTGACACATGGTAGCTAAGAGTAAACACTAGTACTTAATTCTATGTGTTTATAGAATGTAATATAAATCTTTTGGAGGGAGTGGGGAGAATAAGACGAGTCATTTTAGAATAATTTTTTCTATAGTATTGTTAGTAGTTATGAATATTCCCATCAAAATATCCCCTTGAAACTGAATTTTAAGGGGATGATTGAATCTTGATTCTACTATGTCGAACACTGTCTTAGAGGCCTTCAGAATGTGGTCTCATGTCCCACTTACATCCAGGCCTTTGAGAGACAGTATTATTATTTCCACATTGAAGAAGAGACTGGGTCTAGGGTCCTGGGTGGCTCAGTTGGTTAAGCGACTGCCTTCGGCTCAGGTCATGATCCTGGAGTCCCAGGATCGAGTCCCGCATCAGGCTCCCTGCTGAGCAGGGAGTCTGCTTCTCCCTCTGACCCTCCCCCCTCTCATGTGCTCGCTCTCTCTCATTCTCTCTCTCTCTCTCAAATAAATAAATAAAATAAAATAAAGAAGAGACCGGGTCTAAAGAGGCTAAATAGTACGTCCATATGCCCAGAGGTAGTAGGTATGTTAGTCAGCATCAGCTTCTTCATCTGCACCTATGGGTGTCACCACCAAACACTCATAGACTTGTAAAGAGCAAAGGAAGTAATATATATAAAGCATTTAGTACAGCTCACAGTGCAAAATAAATGCTTAATGAATGTAAACTTTATTTCTTCAAATATTTAAGTATATTTAACTCAATTTTTAAAGTATACAATAATACCTACTGTTTTAACATTTTTTTTGTTTTTGTTTTCATATTTTTAATTGTGCTAACCACAGAAATGGGTTCTAATCATTCAGTGACCTGTAAAAAAATAAATCTTTTTAAATTACAATTGAATATGTGAATTGAATTATAAAGAGGGTTTTTTAGTTTTCCTCTGGACTGTCAACCTCCAACAGCTGCCCCCAAATGACGAGTGATACCCCTCCTCAGGGTGGTAGTCTGTGGGTATGCTCTGGCCCCATGTCCACTTCCTTATCCCTTCCCACTGGCCTGTGTGACCCTCTCACGAGGCCTTTTCCCTCCTCAGCCATTTCTAGTAAGTACTTAAGCATAACTCATATCTGACATATTGCTGAAAGCACTAGCCCATTTAAATCATAACCAAATAATTACAGCCATAGCATTATTAACTTGGGCCTGATAATAGTTCACATTGAATAGCACTATTATATACGAATGGGATCTCATATTCATTCCCTTATTGAGCAAATATTTATTGAGCCCTTACTATGTGTTGGGTACTGTTTTAGACATCAAGGACATGGCAGAGAACAAAATCACTTCATGAAGTCATGTGCGAGCAGAGTGAACAAGAGTGCTAATAGAGCATTGAACAAGAAGTCTGAAGATGTGGGTTCTTGTTTTAGCTCTGCCAGTTACCTAAGCATATGACCTTGTTAAGGTAGTGATCCTCTCCAAGTCTTGCTTTTTCTGTAAAGCCACATTCATAACCTCCCCTGTCTGTGTCAGCAGGTAGTTATGAGGATCACGCACTAAATGTAGGTAAAAGTATTTTATAATCCATGTAGCTATATACATACATAAGGGATTATTAGCATTTCTGTTGCTATATTCTTGGTAATTGTAATAGTAGGGCAGCTGGTACAGTGCTTAAGAACATAAGCTTAGAAGTTGGACAGATCCGAGTCCTAATATTTGTTCTTCCATTTACTAGCAGAGTGAACTTGAACCAGCTAAGCTCTATAAGCTTCCATTTCCTCACATTTAAAGGAGCACCCTTAAATGTGAGGACATCTATGGATTTGTTGGAAGAATTGAATCATGTTTATAAAATGATTAGCATTATTCGTGGCACACAGTAAGAACGCATTTTAGTTGTGATTATATTATTACAGCCCTCTAGCAAAACTCCCAGCCTCCAGCATCTTCCATTTCCAACAGTTACATACAAAACAGGATTTCTTACTATATTACTATATCTGTGCTCTTGCTAAAAAACGTTTTAAACCTCTTGCCTAGCAGATCTTTGTTTCAGGATTAGAATTAAGGCTTTGTATTAAACTCCCCAACCTCTACTAATCAGCTTTCTTTTCTCATTAATGCATAATAAAGCACTAGACATTCTCCATGTATCTGTTGATCCCCACCTCCCCAAACACACACATATCTTGGTCTCTCCAATACTTATGTCTTTGTTCCTATTGTTTCTAACACCTGGGTTGCCTTTCCACTTCCTTTTTATTAATTCACAACTAATAATTCCTTGAAGAATTGTTTTTGAAAGACTCCTCCAAGTTTTATGACTCAAAATGAATAAAATAGGGGCACCTGAGTGCCTCAGTCAGTTAAGCCTCTGCCTTCAGTTCAGGTCATAATTCCAGGGTCCTGGGATTGAGCCCCATGTCAGCTCCCTGCTCAGCGGGGTGTCTGCTTCTCCCTCTGCCCCCCTCCGCTCCTGCTCCTTCTCTCTGTCTCAAATAAATAAAATCTTTTAAAAAATGAATAAAATAATGCCTAGCTCCTGGAATATAATAAGTATTCAAATGTGAGATATTATTATGACCAACTTCATCCCACATCATTCCCTTCAGTAATCTTAACTCCCTTCATAGTTAAGTAATATTCATGGTTCATTTAAAAAATAAAAATTGTCCTTTGTGTGATGTCACCTGGGCCTTATAGAAAAGAAGGACCCATTTCTAAAGGAGTTTCTCAACTAGGATTATGTTGCTTGTAGTTCTCTCACTATCTCAACATTTTAAGAATGTATGACTATAGAGAAAGACAATTATCATATGATCTCACTGATATGTGGAATTTAAGAATCAAGGCAGAGGGTCATAGGCGAAAAGAGGAAAAAATGAAACAAGACAAAACCAGAGAGGGAGACAAACCATGAGAGACTCTTAATTATAGGAAACAAACAGGATTCCTGAAGGGGAGGGTGTGAGGGGAGGGGTAGCTGGGTGATGGACACTGGGGGGTGGGGTATGTGTTGTAATGAGCACTGGGTATTATATAAGACTGATGAATCACAGACCTGTACCCCTGAAATAATACATTATATGTTAATTAAAAAAATAGATATTTGACCGAGAATAAAAGGCTCCATTAAAAAAAAAAGAAGAAGAATGTACAGCTATATGCACCACACTAAATTGCAGGCTTCTGGTGGGCTGGGCTTACTGTCTCCTTGACCACTGCATTCCCAGGGCCTAGCATATAGCACTTGCTTAATATTTGTTGAATCAGTGAATGGGGTGAACCATATTTAAGCTTTTCTGCTATGTCCTTGATGCTTCATTTCAATGTTGGATACTTCTTACTGATTTAATTTATTCTGCTAATTATCAAATACCCACTCTGTAGATCACATACATAGTCTCTTACCTCAAAGAACTTCTAGTCTTATAAGGAAAATAAGACATGTATATTACTAAAACAAGGTGTCCCAGGAGATAAAGCTTTAGGAGGAGTTCAGAGAAGATGCGTATTATTTCCTGGTAAGAGAACAGCTATTTCTGATGGGTCGATTGGATTTTAAAATCAGACTATGGTTAGATAAGAATGTGGGAAGAGTACAAACAAAAACATGGAAATAGGAAAAATCAGGATGTGGAATGGGGAGAAGAATCGAAGGGTATGTAAAAGGGAGTAATAGAAGATGAGGTTTGAAAAATAAATTGAGGTCAAATGAGCAATGAAATGGTCCGATCAGTGCTCTACTTCAGGTAGCTTCGTCTAATAGCAACGTCAGGGATGTCTTGGAGAAGGAAACCCAATTAGGAAGCCACTGCTGTGGTCTTGTAAGAGGTGCTCAAGGCTCAAGTATACTTGGGTTGCAAGATATTTATTCCATTCCTCGACAAGGCAGGATGCATCTTTTTAGAATATCTTTATAGAAGCAAGCAACTTCATTTTTTCTTTTTCTCAGAAGTTGTGCTTTTTTGAATACTAAGTGAGATGAGGCAGGCCTCCTAAAGAATGGACAGGTTGATTACCCAGGGAGTGCCATTAGCATAATTCCCATTTTACCTTTAATTGTGCACTGCCTTCCTGGAATTCTGAGTAGCCTAGAAAATATGCTTGTGATGGGGGTAGAAGAAAGAAATTCAATTTGTCACATCCAGTCAACATGACTTTGCAGAAAGAAATATTTGTGAATTTAGGCTGGCAATGAGATGAATAAATCATCCTGTGGTTTTTTTGGAAGAGAGCACTGGATTTGGGAAATACGGGGATGATAAAATTTAAACCAATATAAATTTTTTATTAAAAAAAAATTTTCAGTTGTACCAAGGAGGTATAGTTGCTGTTTTTTTTTTTTAATTTGCTTAGTAAAACCTTAAAAGGAAAATAGTTATATATACTAATATACTGTTTCATCATGGTTTTTTTTTTAAGATTTTATTTATTTATTTGGGAGAGAGTGTGAGCAAGAGTGAGAGAGAAGGAGCAGGAGGAGGGGCAGAGGGAGAGGGAGAAGCAGACTCCCCGCTGAGCGGGGAGCCAGATTCTGGGATCATGACCTGAGCCGACCAGGCTCCCCTGTTTCATCGGGTTAAATGAGGAAAGAGGGTAGGGAACAACACTATGGAGCATTTAACTGATCAGAAGTATGGCTTTTCCAGTCCGCAGTAACATCCTTAACTAATTTAGCTTTTATTGATAATCTGCTTTCTTTCTTTTTTAAGATTTATTTATTTATTTTGAGAGAGAGAGAGCAAAAGTGAGTGCAAGTGCAGGGACTGGAGCAGAGGGAGAGGCAGAAGCAGACTCCCCGTTGAGCACAGAGCCCACTGTGGGGCTCGATCCTAGGACCCTGAGATCACGACCTGAGCTGAAACCAAGAGTCAGATGCTTAACCGACTGAGCACCCAGGCGCCTTCAAATAAAAACATAAATTCCTGCTCAGCGGGGAGCCTGCTTTTCCCGTTCCCTCTGCTGTTCCCCTTGCTTGTGCTCTCTGGCTCTCTCCCTCTCTCTCTCTCAAATAAAATCTTAAAAAAAAAAAACATAAATTCCTGTTCTCAAGGTTCTCCCACTGTCTAGTTGGGGAAAACTATAGGTAAGTAGTGGGTATGAAAAATTAAGTAGTATAAAAATAAAAAGTATCATCACTTTATGTAGATTTTTGAGGAGCCCAGGGGAGGGAATTTGGAACTTACTGAAGGTTTGGAAGGGACTTCTCTGAGGATTGAAAAGCATTTCTTATCTTTTTTTTTTTTTGCTAAAGGCTCTGTTAGGCATGCAGTCACGAATCTTGCTTTTCTTTTTATTCATCTTAAAAACATAATTCACCACAGAAGCTACTATCTGTGGTCTTTGAGGGGAAAGGTCATTGTCCTTGAGCAGCCTTGGCTGCACAGGCAGCTTTGGACGGGTGGTTTGAGGATCAGCAAGAAAGGAAGGGAGCACCCAGCTACCCAAATTAGCTGAATCATCTTAGGTGTCACTGGGCCACCATCCATCAGCCAGATGGTCTTCAAACCACCATGATACAATTGTGCTTTGGAAGTCATGCTTGCTGACCTATTTTCCTCTTCCCATCCCTGACTGATTCCCCATTTGTAAGCTCCTGGTCAGCGGGATATTTTCAAGGTTGCCTAACACATGTGAGCCATTCTGTTCTCAGAACAGAACCCCACATTGTTTCATTCTGTGCCTCATTTAAGCATGAAAAGCCTTCTATAAGTGGTAGCTCTCCTAGGAAAGCACATGCTTTATTGCTGACCTCTCTCAACACCAACTTCCTTTTTTACCTGACTCCTCTCCATCTAGATTTTGACTTTAAACCCTCCTCTCTGGAACCATCTCAAACTAACCCAGTAACTAAAAACAGAGGAAAAGCTTTAGAAGGGGTTCATAGTAGAGTTATAAAGAGCATTGACTTTGAAATGAGAGAGACCTAGGATGAATATAAAGAAGGATCAGACAAAGGAAATCAAAGGAAATGAATGAGGCACAGATGTTGGATTCAAGGATCTTTCAGCCTCATTGGGAAGATCAATGCCGTACATATGTAATTAGGATACAAAGGAGATGGTAAGTGACATAGGAAGTTCAGGTAAAACGTTAAGTGAGGTTAGAGAAAGAAGAGACGTCTTCTAGCCAAGAAGAAGGAAAGGATTTATGGAGTAAGTGACATTTGAGATTCAGCTTTGTGTGATAATTCTGTAGGTATAGATGTAAAGGGTATTCTTTTTTGTTTTTACTCAAATCTTTTTTTTTTTTTAAGATTTTATTTATTTATTTGAGAGAGAGAATGAGATAGAGAGAGAGCATGAGAAGGGGGAGGGCCAGAGAGAGAAGCAGACTCCCCGCCGAGCAGGGAGCCCGATGCGGGACTCGATCCCGGGACTCCAGGATCATGACCCGAGCCGAAGGCAGTCGCTTAACCAACTGAGCCACCCAGGCGCCCTGTTTTTACTCAAATCTTAAAAGATCTACAGCCCATTTGCAACCTTGACTGCCTTGCCCATGTTTTCTTACATTTTCAAAGTTGAAGCATCAAACAACTGGTTTCTCCCCGACTTCAGTATTCATTTTATAAAGACCAAGAAAACCTCACTTCTATACTCACATTGCTGAGAAATGTAAAAGATTCCTCTGACTTATTTACACGGCACTTTGCTTTCCCCAGGAAGATATATGCATAATTAGATGAATGACGTCAGCTGACCACCGTCCTGGTGAAAATCTCCTCTCATTTGGGATCAGAGGAGCTCCCTATGTGTTTGTTCTATAATTGAATGTGCTGCAGTTACAAACACTGACTGTCTCGAAGCCTGAAGCCTCGGTGGGATAGCATAGCCCGCCCCCCCCACACACACGTAGGACGTCTTCAGGGCTCACCACAGCTAACAAAACCAGACACACGAAATATTTGGGGCATTAAAGGTTTCCCACAAAGTACTGGTTTTTAAAAGCCACCTGAGTGGCTCAGGCAGTTATTCATCTCAGGTCATGATCCTAGAGTCCCAGGATCGAGCCCCATGTTGGACTCTCTGCTCAGCGGGGAGTCTGCTACTCCCTCTCCCTCTGCTGCTCCCTCTACTTGTGCTCTCTCTCTCACACTCTATGAAATAAATAAAATCTTTTTAAAAAATAAAAGTATAATTTGTTTCTTCTGAATTTTTCTGTCTCTGTAACTTACCCACTGTCTGAAATGCTGAAAATCTATATATTCTCAAGCTTAACTTGGGCATGTTTATTTTATATGGTGACTTCTTGGTTATCCAAAATTCACTGAGAGGAAGATGTTGTACCTAATGAAATTTTCTGGTTAACAAATGCTAAAACACTGTTTAAAAATTAATGATGATTTTTTTTTTTAAAGATTGTGAATCCTGTTTTCTATAAGATTAGTTATCAACACTCAGTGCTAACAAGGAATAAAGAGAGAAAAGAAACAAGAGCATCATTTACTTAGGGCCTAGCGCATAGTTAACAAGAATAGGACCTTTGATGTCAGTCTTACTTAGCTTTGAATCCTAGGTTCGCCTCTCACTAGCTAGGCAAGTTCATTTAAAATGTATCATTTAAAATGTTCATTAAAAATGTTCATTAAGGGAGTGCCTGGGTGGCTCAGATGGTTAAGCATCTGCCTTCGGCTCAGGTCATGATCCCAGGGTTGTGAGATCGAGTCCCGCATCAGGCTCCCTGCTCAGCGGAGAGCCTACTTCTCCCTCTCCCTCTGCCTGCCGCTCTGCCTACTTGTGCTCTCTCTCTCTCTCTGTCAAATAAATAAAATCTTTAAAAAATAAATTAAAAAAAATAAAAATTCATTAAAAAGTTCATTTAAAATGTATCATCTTCCTGGGGCGCCTGGGTGGCTCAGTCGTTAAGCATCTGCCTTTGGCTCAGGTCCTGATCCCCGAGTCCTGGGATCGAGCCCCACATCGGGCTCCCTGCTTGGCGGGAAGCCTGCTGCTTCCTCTCCCACTCCCCCTGCTTGTGTTCCCCTCTTGCTATGTATCTCTCTGTCAAATAAATAAAATCTTTAAAAGAAAATGTATCATCTTCCTATCCATGAATTGGAATGATACTGGTACATACTCATACAGGGTTGTTAGAAAGACTACACTGAACGGGATGGATTAAGAACCTGTCTCAACAAAAAGCTGGAAACAGATTAACTGCACCTGGTATTGTGCTAATAGACATTTTGCATGTTAATGTATTAATCTTCAAGGCAACCTGACGGGGTACTATTTTTAATCTGGTACTTTTATCTGTGCTTTAAAAGTAAGTACTCAGAAAGAACCTTGCTGAAAGTCATATAGTTCTAATTTGCAAGTTGAGATTTGAACCTGGATCTGACAATTTAATATCCATTCTTTTTTTTTTCCTTAGGTTTTTTGTTTTGGTTTTGGTTTTTTTGGGTTTTGGGGTTTGTTTGTTTGTTTGTTTTAGTAATCTTTACACCCAGTGTAGGGCTTGAACTCATGACTCCGAGATCAAGAGTTGCATGCTCTTCTGACTGAGCCAGCCAGGTGCCCCTATGCTACTTTCTTTGTTAGATTTGGTTTTCTTTTAGATATTTCTCATAGCTCCCCTTTATTTCTTAAACTTGCAATAATACATGCGAATTCTTCTGTAATTCAAACAGTATAGAAATAACTAATGCAACAATTCCCCATTCTTTAATCCTATTCCCCAGAAGTAAGCAATTTAAAAAATTTCTCCTATATCCTGACAAATATTGTCCTGCATGCATATCTGTATATGTGTATATTTTATATCTTTTTTCTGAAAATTACTCAAACCTACATTCTTTCAGTGGCATGTAAAAATTCCTTTCTCTACATTATCAGTACTGAATTTCTTTCTTTTCTCTTGTCCATTCAATAGATGAAAGAACACTAAGGGGTGCCTGGGTGGCTCAGTCGGTTAAGCATCTGCCTTCGGCTCAGGTCATGGTCCCAGTGTCCTGGGATCAAGCCCCGCATCAGGCTCCCTGCTCCGCGGGAAGCCTGCTTCTCCCTCTCCCACTTCCCCTGCTTGTGTTCCCTCTCTTGCTGTGTCTCTCTGTCAAATAAATAAATAAAATCTTAAAAAAAAAAGAAAGAACACTATATCTTTACTTCAGTTTGCACTATTTTAAGTTACAAGGTTGAGGTTGAATGTCCCAAAATCTAGACTATTTTCTCTCCAAACAGTCCCACCAAATGTGTAGTAATCCCAAAATGGTGGTGTTCTAATATAAAAATCCAAATAAATACAATGTAGATACTCCATGTATCATCCTTATTCCCCTCTATGTGCCCTCAGAAAGTAAACAAACTTCTGGTTAATTAAATATAACATTTAATATGTTACAATTCAACTGAGATACTGAATGTGTATTGGAATTTTATTTATTTTTTAAAGATTTATTTACTTATTTGAGAGAGAACGCCCACATGCAAGCTGGGGGAGGGACACAGGGAGAGGATCTCAAGCAGACTCACCACTGAGCATGGAGCCCTTCACAGGGCTTGATCCCAGGACTCTGAAATCATGAGCCAAAATCAAGAGTCAGACACTTAACTGACTGGGTGACCCAGGAGCCCCTGTTTTGGAATTCCAATGGGGCTAATTCTTATGTCTCATTTATATTAAATAAATTTTTTTTATTAAAGCTTTTTATTTATTTATTTGAGAGAGAGAGAGCATGAGACGGGGGAGGGTCAGAGGGAGAAGCAGACTGCCAGCCAAGCAGGGAGCCCGATGCGGGACTCGATCCCGGGACTCCAGGATCATGACCTGAGCTGAAGGCAGTCGCTTAACCAACTGAGCCACCCAGGCGCCCTAAATAAATGTTTTTAGAATTCTGCAGAAAATAACCATCAAGAAAACAACTGTTCCATTCATTGGTTCAACCAGGATTTGTCCAGTGTTTTCCATGTACCAAACATAGTGTTAGGTACTTGAGTTTCAGAGATAAACAGGATAAATACAGTCTCTTACCTCAAGTAGTTTAATCTTGCACAGAAGATAAATAAGCATGTCAGAAAGTTTTGGCTAGAGGGAATAGAAGAGCTAACTGGCTGAAACAATAAGTAAATTTATGAGCTCTCATGTGAAGGCTGCTAAGAATAAGACTGTACTTCAGGTCAGGTTGATGCAATGGCCCACTTTAGCCATCAGAGTCCACTTTTTCCATCTCCAACTTTGCTCATGTGGGAGGTAGGGGATCTTCTTGTGGTTCTTTTAAGACCAAGGAGGAACTGGGACACCTGGCTGGCTCAGTCTGTGGAGCATGCAACTCTTGATCTAGGGATTGTGAGTTCAAGCCCCACCTTGGGTATAGAGGTTACTTAAAAAATAAAAATCTTTAGGGAAAAAAAAAAAAAAGAAGAACTTTTCTAGAAGTCTTTGTGTCTCATTGAGCAGAACTGGATCGCATACCCACTCCTGGCAAAGTCATTGGCAAAAAGATTGGGATTAACCATAAGACAATCAGGCCCAACTTTGGAACAGAGAATAGGCATCAGCTTTTTCTAAGGCATATCTGTAAGCAGCAGGGACAGATCCAGGGGGTGGTGGTTAGGGGCAGAGGTTTTGGGGATGACCTTCTAGTGCAAAGAAGGAAAATAGGAATGGCCACTAGAGAGGAAACAGTATCAACAACAATAATAAAACAAGCTATTGTGGTTGAGTATCTATATAGTTCTGGGCAGTGTGAGTGAAGAATAACATCTTTACCATTTTCTTCTTAATGTCCCATAGGATCAGAGCGGTACTGAACCTGTTAGCAGTGAGGAAGATGGCAGTCTCGAAGTTGGTATTAAACAGTTGCCTGAAAATGAAAGCTCCAAACTGGTAAGAATCTTGGGTGTTTTTCAGCCAATGTTCTTTTTTAAGAGTGTATGATTTATATTTTGTACAACCATGGAAAGGATCAATTTGTGTTGTGTTTACTTCTCTAGGAATCTTGATCTCTGAGCTAGGAGAAGCTTTTCTATATGGAGTGACCCATTAATTCCAATGAATAGCATATTCTCCTATTTTCTTCACACTTGAATTGTGCTGTCTGGGACAAAAGAAGTAATTTCTCTTTTAATCTTGTTTAATATTGGGCTTCTTTAAGGCTAGGGCTATCCTCAATTAGTCCCTAAAGGCACAGAAAAAGATGTTAAATGTATTCCATTGATTCATAGTAAAAGATGATTAAACTCACCCAGGGGCTGGAGCATTAGAAGAGCGTCAGGTTTGTTTGTTTGTTTTAAGTTTATTATTATTATTATTATTATTATTATTATTATTATTATTATTATTATTTAGTAATCTCTACATCCAGCATGGGGTTCGAACTCACAACTCAGAGATCAGGAGTCACATATTCTTCCAACTGATCCAGCTAGCTGCCCTAAAGAGAGTCAGTTTTAGAGAACCCTCCCTCCTTATATATTTTAATGCTTGATATTTTATTTCATGTTTATTGAACTTTTACCAGGTACTGTGCTACATGCTACATTAATTTCCTCATCCTTATAGTGCAGGTGGCAATACCCTGGTTTTACACACGATGAAACCGAAGGCTGATGATGTTCACTAACTTGCCAGAGGCCACTCACTGGAATGTAGTAGACCTGGAGATTCACCTTCATTCAGTCTGACTCCTGTGCTTTCATTCACAATCCATCTTTTTTTGTTTTGCAGCCTTGTACTTACAGGGTTAGACTACAAGTTCTAGAAAGAAATGTGGGCTTTTTCTCTCCATTTCAAAATGTCTTACAAATCTCAAAGAATTTTCACTTGGGAGGGTCACCCTGATTTTGTGGCAGCACAGAGTTGTTCATTTTACTTCAGAGAGTTAGAGAAATCATTTATCTTCTTTCAACTTTTAGAAAATGTATATTGGAACTGTCTTAGATTCTGTGTCCTAGAAAAGAAACTGATTCTTTCAGGCTGAAGGGAAAGGACATTTCAGCAAAAGTGGAAATGACAATAGGCTACTCCTGGGCAAATTATAAATGGGACCCAAGAACCCTGGCGTCAAGAACACTGGGACTAACAGACTGTAACCATTGTTCTTGAACAAGATGTTCCAAGACAATATGTTTCTAAAAGACAAACAGCATATTTGCACTGGAAGGAGAGTGAGTAACATCAACAAAGTTTGAACTCAAAGCTCCTTCATTTAAAAACACTATTAACGTGGGTTTGGGGGGGCACTGTATCTCCATAGATAGGTTAGGGAAAAGTCTTGTAAAGCAACAGAGTTTTGTAAGTAGGAGCCTCCAACCCAATCCACAGAGGCAATGGTAAGAAGGGTGAGAACACTTCCCTGCTTGCCAGAAGAGTCTGGTAGTCCAAAGAGATTCCCTTGTAGGCTACGGGCAACCGCCATCCATTATCCACTTGCTGTTCCCAAGAAAGCAATGCCAGTGATGGGGCTCCAAGTGTCAAGACAACTGAAGGGTTCCACCCTCAAGCAGAGGACTTGAAGGGCTGAGGGTAATTTTTTTTTTTAAAGAGTTTATTTATTTATTCATGAGAGACAGAGAGAGAGAGAGAAGCAGAGGGAGAACCAGGCTCCCAAGGAGCAGGGAGCCTGATGCGGGACTCGATCCCAGGACCCTGGGATCATGACCTGAGCTGAAGGCAGACGCTTAACCGTCTGAGCCACCCAGGCGCCCCTGAGGGTAATTTTTAGATACTGTTTTATCTGCATTTCACCAAGATGGAAGCCTTCCCCATACCCACTGACTGCTCCCTCTTTCTATTTCCCTCCCCTCCTCACCTCCCTCTCTTTTTAGTATTACAATTCTTTCTGTTTCCAGTAGAATCTGTGCATGGTCTAGTTGAGGGAGGAAAGACAGCCTAAATTTAAACAACTTTTATAGCATAAATACAAATGGCCTACCATAAAACATTAGTCAGGAGTGTCTTGGATGAGTTACTTGACCTCACCAACCCACAGTTTTCTCACCTGATGAAGAACAGTAATCAGGATGTTAGGAGGAAACAAACGGGTTATAAGATATAAATCACATAGTAGAGTATAAGGCAAACAGTTGGTGTTTAGCAAGTTCATTCATTAATTCAGCAAATACTTGCTGAATGCCACTGTGTCCCAGGCACTAGAGATACAACAGAGAACAAAATGTAGAAAAATGCCTGCTCTCAGCGCACCTGGGTGGCATGATTGGTTAAGCATCTGACTCTTGATTTTGGCTCAGGTCATGATCTCAGGGTTGGGAGCTCAAGCCCCACAGAGCCCCACATCGGGCTCTGCGCTGAGACTCACTCTTCCCTCTGCCCATCCCCCTTTTCCTCCCCCCCGATAAATAAACAATTTGGGGGGGTTATGCCTGCTCTCATGGAGGCTCTCTTCAGGTTGAGTAGGAGGAGGAGGATAGATAACAAATTAGCAAAATATTAGTTTGGATCATAAGAACTTGCTATTTTTGTAGGTAAGAATTTCATATGGTGCAACCTAACATGTTATCTTGTTATAAAGTATTAATAACTGTTAATTGTCACTAGTTATTATGGTTATTTCTATTATAAGATTGGTGCAAGAGTTGCTACACCATCCTAGGATTGTTGCCCAATGCATCTTTTTTTTTTTTTTTTAAGATTTTATTTATTTATTTGACAGAGAGAGACACAGCGAGAGAGGGAACACAAGCAGGGGGAATGGGAGAGGGAGAAGCAGGCTTCCTGCTGAGCAGGGAGCCCGATGCGGGACTCGATCCCAGGACCCTGGGACCATGACCTGAGCCAAAGGCAGACGCTTAATGACTGAGCCACCCAGGCGCCCCACCCAATGCATCTTGTCAGAGGATGGCATGTGATCGGTATGGGTCTTGACTCTTCTGTTTATGTCAAGACAGTTGGAAACACTAAGCCCTAACCCTCTAAAAGTTGCTTCCTTGCTTCTTATGGGGACATATGTCTGTCTTATCAGTCACTATGCTGGCCCCTGCTGGAGTGACCAGGAGAAACACCAGCCTTGCTCTTCAGCAGTTGAACCTCTAGAACCAGTGAGGATAATAGAATTTATATCTGGAATATCATACATGCAGAAGTATATTAGAGAAAAAAAACACTATGTTGCATGTGTTCAAAAGTGGAAGGAAGACCATCTCATTCAGGGATTAAGGAAGGTTTCTTAGAATCATGGCCTTTAAGGTAAACCTTTAAAGATGAGAAGACAGGGGCGCCTGGGTGGCTCAGTCATTAAGCGTCTGCCTTCGGCTCAGATCATGATCCCAGGTTCCTGGGATCGAGCCCCGCATCGGGCTCCCTGCTCAGCAGGAAGCCTGTTTCTCCCTCTCCCGCTCCCCCTGCTTGTGTCCCGTCCCTCGCTGTGTCTCTCTCTGTCAAATAAATAAAATCTTTTTTTTTTAAATAAATAAAATCTTTAATAAATAAATAAATTAATTAAATAAATAAAGATGAGAAGACAATTGACTGGTGAGGTTGGCCTAGATAAGAGATTTATCAGCTCTATCAGTCTGGATTATGGAGTAGCGAGTAAGTGTTGGGTTTTTGTAGGGAAACAATGGGCAATATAATTTGAACAGTAGACTCAAAGAATATGCTGTGAATTATAGATGAATTTATTCATCTTTATGTGCCCAGTGCTCAATCAGTATCTCAGTAGCTACATGGATACATGGTAGATACAAGGTGCTACCTATGAAAACTGTATTTCAGAGAGCTATTAAATTCTTCAAGACTACCTGTTTTCAGAGCTAAGACTAAGCCATGGGTCAGCATGTTGCAGGACTGTTTCCACTGTTCAATTATGGTTGGCTTTGGTCCATATCTCAGTAGTCCCCAGATTAACAGCCAAGGGGTTTACAATAACTTCAGTAGGTATTGGATTTCTCTAAAATATTTTTAAAGGGAGAATAACTTGTTTTTAGACAACTGATCAGATGATGGTTTGTGAAACATAGATCTCAATTGTGAGAGACTGGAGGCAGGGAAGTGTCTGGAATCTATTTCAGAAGTCTAGGTGAGAGCCTGTTAAGACTATTTTTTAAGCCCTTTGAAAGAAACTTTTAAAAAGCTATCTGCACAGAGCTTTGCGATTTGCAAAACAAAGTGTCATCTCATTAGCTTAATTTTTAATATCTAAATTTTTTCTGAAATGATACTTTGTGATCTTATTCAATTTTATTCCCCAAAATAACCCTATGTAAAAAGTAGGGCAGGAATTATTTATCCCAGACTTACAGAAAAGACCTTAATCTGCTTCGTGAAAGATCACAAAACAGGAAATTGGAAGAGCTGGGGCTTATCCTGAGGGGTCTTTGACTCCCTGGTATCTTGACATAGAAGGTCATGAATCCTTAAAGTAATTTTCTTAATCTTTTGGATATCAAGCTATGTTTTTTGTTTGTTTGTTTTTTAAGGATTTCATTTACTCATTTGAGAGAAAGTGAGAGCGAGAGAGAGCGTAAGACGGGGGAGAGGCAGATGGAGAGGGAGAAGCAAACTGCCCACTGAGCAAGGAGCCCGATGCAGGGCTCGATCCCAGGACCCTGGGATCATGACCTGAGCCAAAGGCAGATGCTTAACCGACTGAGCCACCCAGGTGCCTTTCAACCTATGTTTTTAACATGTTGAGAATATCTGCGTTAGTATAATATGCTCTTTTGAGGCAGTATAAATTATCAGGAGTACAAACATTGGAGCCAGACTACTTGGATTCAAATCCTGACTCTACCATTGACTAGCAATATAATCTTAGGTACATAACCTTTCTCTGCCTCAGTTTCTACATCTATAAAATGGGAGAAAGAAGCTACAGTTGTGAGAACTGAGGAGGGGCCAGCTTTACGGTACTATGCAGAACCATGCCAAAGTGCACTGGAATCTCTGTACAAGGGTGAGTTGTTGTTAATGATGATGATGCTCTTATTCTGATTAAAACATTTAGTGTTAGCCACATAAGGATTAGCTGTTGTGAGCAGAGCATTACAGTGTACTTAGAAAACCGAAGTGAACTTTTCAAACTGAAAAATGCAAACGCTGATCATAATAGGCAGTATTTATTGAACGCCTATGTGCTAGATATTATTCTTAGCTCATTTACATAACAGTCCTATGAGGTTAGTCCTAGTATTATCCCCATTTAAGAGATGAGGAAACAGAAGCACTGAGATATTAAATAATCACTCAGTCGGGGGCACCTGGGTGGCTCAGTCAGTTGAGTATCCGACTCTTAGTTTCGGCTCAGGTCATGATCTCGGGGTTCTGGGATCAAGCTCTGGGTCGGGGGCTCCATGCTCAGAGGGAAGTCTGTTTAAAAATTCTCTCCCTCTGCCCCTCCCCTCTTCAAATAAATAAATAAATCTTAAATGAAATAAGCAAATAAATAAATAATCACCCGGTGAAGCCTAGATCCAGGTCCATGCACTGAAGCTAGTCTCTAAACCTCTACGCACTACTGCCTTTCAGAGAGATACAGACTTAAACCTGAAGTCAAAGGACAACAAGAAAGTTACATTGGGATCTGAACTTCATGATTTTCATTCCCTTTTGTCTAAATTTTGAACTTCCATAGAGAAAATTGGGACATAGAAACAGATAAACGTATAAAGATATAGAAATTCACCTTTTACTTTGGCAAGTAAAAGACAAGTCTCTGTAACTTTATACAGACCTCCAAACAGACGTGTCATAAAATGAGGGAAGCTAAAGTTTTTTGAGAAGCTGGCCTGTTAGTCATTTTCATACTGGTTATCTTATTTAACCCAATGAAGCACATATTATTGGCCCTTCTTTACTGACATGGTACTGAGGCTGAGAGGTGGCAAGTATGTTCCTAAGGCCAGTGGTACGGCTGGGATTCAAACCCAGTTCTTTTTGCCCCAAAAGCCTATCTTGTCCTTGTTGTATAGTTCACATAGACAGCCTTTCTGGAATATCAGAAATATCACTGTGTGGTCTATTTGTCCACACAACAAATATTAATCGAGTATGTCTTGCTGTGTGCAGAAGATTCAGTGAAGAGGACAACTACTAGCATTTCTCAAAGAGCTTGAGATGTTTGAGGACACATGTTCACAAAGCTTGCTTCTTTAGAAAAGAAAGAGATAGTACTGTTTTCTTCTAAGTAGCTAACTTCTGTTCTTGCTACCACCTTGGGATCTCTAACCCTGTCAAATACCATAATTTCCTGCTTTGATGTAAAACCAGTTTACTTCTTCTTTTGTTCTTGTCTCCTTCTCCATGCTGTTACAGGTATTAATAGACAGTAAAATCATTTTAAAGTAACTAGCTTACAACAAAATAATAAAAAGACAAATCAATTAAAACGTGGGTAAGGATCTGAATAGGCATTTCTCTAAAGATATACAAATGGCCGATAAGCACATGAAAAGATGCCCAACCTCATTAACCATTAGGGAATTAAATGCACATCAAAACCACAATGCAATACCACTTTACACCTATTAGGAGGACCATAATCAGAAAGACAGATAATAGCAAGTGCTGCAGGGATGTGGAGTGGTTGGAACTCTCATACATTGCTAGTGGGAATATAAAATAGTATCTCCAGTTGCAGAAATAGTTGGCAGTTCCTCACAATATTCAGCATAATTATACAGTATCATAATTTCATTCCTAGGTATACACCCAAGAGGAAGGAAAGCATACCTGCACAAAAACTTGTACCCCAATGTTCATAGCAGCATTATTCATAATAGCCCCAAAATGAAAACAGCCTACATGTCCACCAACTGATGAATGTATAAATAAAATGTGGTACACTATTCAAAGGAATAAAAGATAGTGAAGTACTGATACATGATGCTACACCCACATACCGTGTGTATGAAATGTCAAGAGGAGGCATACCTGTCGAGACAGAAAATAGATGAGTGGTTGCCTGTGGCTGGGGGTGTGGGCGGGGACTGGGAGTGACCCTAATGGGTATAGGATTTCTTTTTGAGGTTATGAAAAAGTTCTCAACTTAGATTGTGAAGATATTTGTACAACTCTGAATGTGAAAACCATTGTATTGTAAACTTGAGATGGGGGCATTTTGTGGTATGTTAATTATATCTCAATAAAAATATTTTTTAAAAAACAAGAGCAAGAGAAGAAAGAGGAGAAGTAAGAATATAGATAATCCACAAAGTGAAGTCAAATGAGCAATGTTGAGGTAACCTCTAGAAATTCTGCCAATCTGTTAAATAATTACAACATGATCCTATGCATGGAACTTTTAGCGTATAGTCTTTCCACCTTTTGGGATATTTTGCCAGTGTTCAATAATCCCTGGTAGAAAAGGCCCAGATTCTTTGTCAGTCTTATAAATTCTTACACTCTGCCTGTCCCTGCCTTCTGTGCTAGAGCCTAGGAAGATACCATCGATGGTAAACAAAGTCTCTCTTCCTGTGTTATTCAGTCTTCATGGCAGATGAACATCATTCAAATAATGTCACAAATAGATTGAAGTCTCAACTTTGATCAAAGCTAAGAACCAGAGGTGCTTGGTTTTAAGGGAGCATGTAAGAGGGGGATTTGATGTAGTCAGGGAGGGCTTTCCCAGGGAAGTGAACTGAGATGGGAAGGAGAAGCTGATGCGACTGGGAATGTGGCAAAGAAGAAAGAAGGAAGGGTGCTAGGTGATGTGTGAGCCTTGAGGGGAGTCAGGTGACCTGAAGGTGGGAGAGTGCATGGTTGGCAGCATGGGTGAGCTGGACACCAAACTGGAGCCCAGCCATGTTAACCACGTGATCTCTGCTGAAAGCAACGGGAGGCCCTGTGGGACCCTAGACAGTGACTCTGCGCTGGAGCTGTGATGTGGTGATTAGCTTGGACAGGGGCCAGGCTGGATGCTGCCTGAGCAGCTGGAAGTTCATTGTAGCAATGGCCATCCACAAGAGATGGCAACAGCTATATATTCTCATACTCTGTGCAAAGATTTTAATAAACAGCAAGGAAATAAAAGTTCCACAGGAAGTTGCCAGTAAAGGAATTTACCTTTCTTGCCCTTGGTGTGCAAACCTTCTGCAATATGTATTCTTTAAAACTTTCCTCTGAATGCAGGTTTAGAGCTGAGAACCAGCATCATCCCAGGATTTGGCCAGCGGCCCAAGATAAACCTGCGAAGAAATGCCCCCAACAGATGTGCTCAGCATTCTTCCCCCAATTTATGAAACTGCTTCGCAACAATACAGTCTGTGTGTCTATGTGTCCAATGATCTTGTCATCACAGATCTGAGACAGCGGCGTCAATAACACTTTAGACTTTTAAAAATTTTTCAAAATGTTTAGATTTTTCCAGCTGTCTGCAATGTGTTTTTACTGTTGTCTTTCATTGTGAAATATTTCTGATCCTTTTGAATGTATGGGGTAGCAAGATGCCTGAGGAAGCATGAGTCGTTTCTGAATTAACTACCACTAACCTCAATGAGCTGTGACATGGAAATTCACGCTGTAACTGGCGGTGCATTCTACCATTTCAGTCTCCACCAGCTCTAATAGCAACATTTTAGGCACACTTTTTACTCTCCACTTGCTATACTTGATCCATACAAAATTTTCAAACATACCTATTGAAAAACCAGTGTTGAGTGTTATAGGTACTACCCATGTCTCCAAATGGCCTGATAGTACTTGCTTTCTCAGATGAAAAAGGCTATCAGATACAAATCGTGGGCTCTGAAATCTGAACAAACTTAGATTTCACCTCTGCTGTTCACTAGCAAAAGTGCCTTATCCGGTCTGTCTGCATTCTTCATCTAAAAATGGAGGAGGAGGAGGAGGATCTCCCCACCTCTCTGTAATGAGGATAGAGTATGATTTTATACATGAAATGCTTAGCACAGTGCTTGGCATGCAGTAAAGGCTCAGTAAATGTAGCTATTGTTAACACCAGATTTTCCCTATAAAAAAATCTAGGTGTGCCAGGACTCTCATTATTCAGTGCACATTTCCTGAGAACCTGTAATGTGTCAAGCTCTAGGAACGTAAAGATAAATAAGCCCTCTTTCATTAAGGAGTACAGCACATTCGGTCTGATTCAGAGGTCACAAACTGGCTGTCAGAGTCCGATCCAGATCTTACTTCCCCTCCATGATGCGTTCTTAAGATGTTTGATTTTATAAATCAGGAGATATTCACATAAAAATCCTGGTTTCGCTTTTTTCCTGAAAACAGACCAGCATGCCAAGCCACCCCATAAATCATTTATGCACTTCCAGTTTATTTCTGTCCCTGCTTTTCCAGCATTCCCCCACCCCAGCCTGCTTCCTGCATCCCCTTCACCTGTAGACACCTGACTCTGCATCCCAGGTCTAATACCAGAGACAGAGCTGTGGCTGTTCAGGCCAAGTGGCAGGAGGCAAAAGCCACAAAGTGGACAGAGGCTGGGTGGTGGAAAGCCTCGTGGGCTGAGGGAAGCCTTTGGACTGGTTTTTAACAGGAGATGATGATGAGATGAGCCGTTTGAAAAGACACCTTCTGAATGCCCTGTGAAAAATCCCTTAGAAAATGTCAAAGCTGAAGGCAGCGAGAATTAAAAAATTGTGAGAGTAACTGAGATGAAAGTTGATGGAGGAGGAGAGGGACCAAGACTGAGTTCCATGCATCGAGGCAGCTGACTGGCTGAATGGTGGGTGCTGTTACTAAGAAAAGAAAGCTAGGAGGAAGAGCACATTTGTGGGGAAGGATGAATGAAGTGGACTGGATATAGGACAACAGGCTTGAGAGAGCCCCTCAGCCTAAAGGTAGTCAAATTCAGTGATTTCTAAAAGATGCCTGTCAGACACTGATTGTCTCCTGCTGATTTGGGTCCTTGGACTCCCGCTCCGTGGCACGTGGATACAATAGAAAAGGACAGCCTTTGCCTGAGTCAGTCCCACCCTAACTCCTCCCCCACCTGAGCCCCTGGATTAGCTGAAATCCTATCAGCAAGAGCTCCCCAGCACCTTCCTGCGCCCTTCTGCA
>NC_138372.1:46240510-46259806 GCF_054177405.1 Leptonychotes weddellii
TGCAGAAGGGCGCAGGAAGGTGCTGGGGAGCTCTTGCTGATAGGATTTCAGCTAATCCAGGGGCTCAGGTGGGGGAGGAGTTAGGGTGGGACTGACTCAGGCAAAGGCTGTCCTTTTCTATTGTATCCACGTGCCACGGAGCGGGAGTCCAAGGACCCAAATCAGCAGGAGACAATCAGTGTCTGACAGGCATCTTTTAAAAAAAATCATTGGGTTTGGCTATCTTTAGGCTGAGCAGCTCTCTCTAGTTTGCTGTCTTATGCTCCGTTCACTTTCTTCATCTCCACTTAGCTACCTTATGGCTTGACCCCTGTGAGTTTGTTATCCTGATCTTTTCTGGGCTCCACTTCATTTTAATCAGTACACTCTTGATTGCAGGTGACAAAACCTGATAAAGCTTGACCTTACAGACAAAGGAAAATTTACTGATAGGCTCCAGGCTCTTCTTACATAACTACAGGAAAGGCAGGATTGACAGCCTCAGGGACAGTTGGACCCTGAATCCTGGTGCTGCCAGAGGTATCTGGATGTCTCTTTGACTTCTCCCGCAGATTGCTTCCTCAGCTTATTGGGAGTGTGGCCACCAAAAGCTCCTAAGCCTCTGGGCCAGAAAGGGGCTACCTCTCTTCCCTTGAGTCCACTTTGGAAAATCCACAGGATGTTCTTACGTAGTTCAAATGTCTACCTTTGGACCAATTAATTTGGCTGGAAAGACCAGGCATGTTGATTATCCAACTTTGGGATAGAAGTCAACCAGCTTTGGTGATTGTAAACTGGGCATCCCCATTATCTTTTATATAGAATATTCCCCCATTATCTATTATATAGAATATTCCCAGTGTTGCTTTTTATGTCCACTGCTCGAAAGCTCCTTCTCTTGATCAGAGTAATTTGCTTGGCCCACAAAGCATTTTCTTTCAGGAGCTTATAGTGCTGTGCTGGTGATTATAACATAAGCACACAGAATGTGTTCTGTTGGTTTGCTCCACAAAATGGATCTTTCCCCACTCCTTCCTCAGCCTTCTTATTTAGGGGTCTCCTGTGCAAAGTCAACACTTTAGAATGTCCCAGAACCTCAGCTTTGAAGGCACTAAGAACTCCCTCGGTGCAGTAGTTGGAAGATTAGCAAGTTCCAAATTTATGTTTAAACACAAAACACGGAAGAAAGTGACGCACCCCAGGTCACTGTGGTGGCTAGTGCCATGAATTTTTTTTTGCTTGCCCAAGCTCAAAATAAGCTGACATGACTTGTTCTGACTTAATGTTGTATCTAAAAATGGAATCACTATGTTGAGGCAGGCTCCTAAGAATCTCATGCGTGTCGTTTGGAGGAGGTGAACAGCACTTTGCCTTTCCCTTGTGGCTTGTCCTCGGTTAAGAGCAGGGGCTCTGCACACAATACGTCTGGATTAAGTTCTGGTTCAGCATATGCTTTAGCCTCTCATGCCCCAGTTAACTCTGCAATGACTCTTAAACCATAGCTCTGTTGTGTACATCGGCATCTGAAATGGGGATGGTATCTAGCTCAGTAATTGGCACAGTCAGTGCTCAGTAAGCTTTAGCTGTCATCATCGTCATCATGCACTGGCCCGGTCCCTTGGCCCAGAGGTTTAAGGGTAATCGTATAAGAAATGGGACAGGGGCCACCTGGGTGGCTCAGTCGAGTTAAGCGTCTGCCTTTGATTCAGGTCGTGATCTCAGGGTCCTGGGATTGAGTTCCGCATCGAGCTCTCTGCAAAGCAGGGAGTCTGCTTCTCCCTCTCACTCTCCCTCTATGCTCATGCTCTCTCTCTCTCTCAAATAAGTAAATCCTTTTAAAAAAAGAAATGTTAGACCAGATGCTTTTCAGAGCTCTGATTTCCTCATCTCATCCTTCCACATTTTGAGGACAAGAGAAAGGGAAGGAAACTGTCACTCCTCAGGCACCTGCTATCTGCCACACACCTTCCTACAGATAACATTTGGTTATAATTCAAGGTTTCCATAGCTGTTCTCTGCTATCTGTCGCACCAGATATGTAAATGTCACGAGCACAAGGCTCGGTTAGTCGTCTTCCTTGCTGGCATGGAGTAGATCCTCTGTAAGCATGTGTTGAATTCAACTTTGCTGGCAACCCCTTATTTAGGTAGCTGTTATTGTATTCTTACTGTTGCTAAAAATGAAGGTTTCCTAGCACTACTGCTGCTAATAAGTGGTGGAACCAGTCTGAACCCAGATTTTTCTGGCGACTATTCCAGTGCCCTTTTTATTTACAAGTGCAAATGAGGGTGAATTCAACCAATTAGTAGTAGCTCTGTGTGACATGCAAATTGGGTTTTTAAGTCTTTAACTGGGGAAGTCAGCTCCTTTGTCCCATGCTAGTTAGTCTGGGTTTAAACAAAGGTAGACTTGCAGACATGCAGTATCATTTTCAGGTAGAGGCACTGTTGCTCTTCGGAAGGCTGTTTGATCCACACTGGAAGGAGTAATACCAGTGGTTTCCATTTATAAGGCAGGTTAGAAGTTTGATTCTAAAAATTCCCCATGAGCACCATTTATTGACCTTCCCATGTCTGTGTTTTTTCAACTTTGATCCTTTTAAGTGGAAGCCACAGGATCACCTTCACTGGGCATCCTTTCTTTCACGGCTGTCTCTGACATCCACCCAGGTGCATCTAAGATTTGAGTTCCCGAACTTTGATTCATTCAGCACTGGCCCTTTATCAAGCTCACAGTCTATTCTGCCATATGTTGAAGAAACAAATAAGACAAGGTGGCTCAGGCGTTAAGCGTCTGCCTTCGGCTCGGGTCGTGAAACCAGGGTCCTGGGATCAAGCCCCACATTTGGCTCCCTGCTCCTCGGGAAGCCTGCTTCGCCCTCTCCCACTCCCCCTGCTTGTGTTCCCTCTCTCGCTGTGTCTCTCTGTCAAATAAATAAATAAAACCTTAAAAAAAAAAAAAAAGTCAAGTCATACTAGTATATGGGAGACAGACACATAAAAAGATACAAAACAGTGTTGCATAAATTGTAAGAAAATAACTTAGTCATGCTATGGAAGGAGCACTGCCCAGGGGCTCAGGGAAGAATTACGCATGAAGTAACTTGTGAATTCATGTCATGTAATCTGTTTAGGAGCACAATTTGGGGCCTCGGGTGGGGGGGTTGTTGGGAGGAGTTCTAGAGTGTTTGTCCAATATGGCAGAAACTGAGAGAGAATCTATATCTAAATGAGAAAGAGCTATGATCCTAAAAAATAATTGGGCAGATAAGGGAAATCACAATAACCCCGGGGACCTAGGCTGCAGGCTCAGGATATTATGTGCTGGGGTTAAATTTCTCAGGTGTAAACCAGTAGGGAATTGATGAGACAGGATGAGATTGTAACCTAATCTAATAATAATAATGAGTGGCTGGGCATGACCTGATCATTATCTCAGGGTATGTCAGTATGTTCAAAAAAGAAACCAGGGTGGGGGCGGCAAGATATCAGATAGTACTCCAGCATTCCCCAAAGGAGAAAGTGTCCTGTCCATGTAATTATTTTCACCAACTCTACAATAGAGTTAGCAATATGGGTGTATCAGAGCTGGATTCCATTTACTATCAACATCAACATCTTTATTACATATTTGTTGTATGCCAGGTACCATGCTAAGTGCTTTTCTAATATTGCCTCATTTAATCCTTACAACATATCTAGAGCATAACAACCTTTATTTTTTCCCATTTTATAAATGAGGAGACTGAGTGAGGGTTGGAGATGTCAGATAATCCGCTCAGGGTTGTAGAACTCTTGAGTCGAGGAACTAGGGTCACAAACAACTACCACTTTGCTATACGAGTCACACCTCTCATCATCTTCAGATAGCTTACCTACCTGCAGTCCGTATGTTAGACCCGAGAGGTGGTGTCTCTCAGACATTTACCACGGGCTACAGTAAGCCCATCCTTTCTCCTATCCAAATCAGTCTGTCTCCATGTTCCCTGCCTTGTCCAAGTCCAAATGCAGGAGTTCATGCCTGAGAGTCAACCATCAGATGATAATTTCCCCTGTAATTTTGCCTGTAAAGAGGGTTGGGATATGGTGGGAAGCAGACATAAGCATTCTGGTCAATTTGTTGGTGTCAATAAACCACCCTTTAGGTATGCATTGGTTCCCTGTGTGATTTTGGTAGTTTATTTCTCTAAAATCTGGACTCTGCACTTTTCCGTGGGATTCAGGACTAACTTAACTCTGTATCTTCCAGTGTCTTTAGTGACTTTGAGGGAAAAAAAGTTCTAATATCAGAGTTCAAACCCTGAAAGAACTAAATATTCAGTATAAATACAGATTCAGAGATTACTGGAATGGCAAAAGAAGAAAAAACTCCAGCTGAAGTGACCATCAGTGGGTATCTGATAGGTTTAAAGCCTGATAGATCTGAAAGGGCCCAAAAGAAGCATTTGGAAATGACAAGGCTGCATTCATTAATGGGAGGGACTTGGTTCAGACGGATGAACAGAACTTTTATGACTGGTGCTTTGGTCATTTTTGTAATAGAGCCAAAGTCCCATGGTGTTTGCTAAAGCTGAAGAGAGCACTTGAGCCCTACAATGCCACTAACTGGTTATATCTTTTACATTTTAGGACGACATCTCCCAGGTGGCTGGTCAGGGCTTGGTGGCAGGTCACCAGAAGGCACTGGAGTGCCCAACTGACAATGTACGTAATTTCCCCTTTAGGTTTTGCTCAACTGGGATGGTGTGCATTATAAATGGGTTCCAGAAGAAAAGGAAGTGATTGCAATGAAATCAGACTCTCTATTATTGCTGGGAGGTTATGGTGTGTCTTAGAATTTGAAGTCAACTCACAGCCATATCATTGATTCTGTGCAAGGTGTGTGGAAATATTCTCTGTGCATCTTCCTGGGCCAATACGCTGAGCAGGTGTTTAAAAGTGAACCGTCCCTACAAACACACCTGCACTTAAATTCCAAGAGTGCCATGTCTTACTTAATGTCGTTAATAAAAAATCTTAAGTGGGAGAATTTGTAGTTCTGTAAAAGTATAAATACAGTAACTTTGGTGTTTCTTACAGTTTGAGCTCACTTCTCTTAAACTATAAATTTCTGTCTGTCAAGTTTTTGTACTTCTGTTGCTGTTGAGTTTTTTCTTTTTAAAATCTTGATTCTCATTTCTTTGTGCTAGTTGATACCTTCATGCTACTAAAATTTACATTATTACTGTATTAGCTATTTTTATGTTTAAGGAACTAGAGCTTACATGATATTTCAAACACTGCCAAAGAAAATGCCTTTGAAAAGTCTCCAAACTTATATGCTAAAAACCGAAATAAAAATGATTAGGTATACGGGTGCCTGGGTGGCTCAGTCAGTTGAGCATCCAGCTCTTGATTTTGGCTCAGGTCATGATCCCAGGTTTGTGGAATCGAGCCCTCCATCGGGCTCCACACTCAGCAGGGAGTCTGCTTGAGACTCTCCCTCACCCCCTGCTCACTCACATGCTCTCTCTCTAAAATAATTTTTTTTTTTTTTAAAAATGAGTAGGTGTAGGGGTGCCTGGCTGGCTCAGTTGGTAGAAGATGCAACTCTTCATCTAAGGGTTTTGAGTTTGAGCCCCATGTTGGTGTAGAGATTAGTTAAAAATAAAATCTTAAAAAAAAAAAAACTTCAGGGGCGCCTAGGTGGCTCAGTCAGTTAAGCATCTGCCTTCAGCTCAGGTCATGATCCCAGGGTCCTGGGATCGAGCCCCACATCAGGCTCCCTGCTCAGCGGGAAGCCTGCTTCTCCCTCTCCTCCCTGCCCATGCTCTCTCTCGCCATCTCTGTCACTATCTCTCTCTCTCTCAAATAAATAAATAGATAAAATCTTTCAAATCTAAAACTTTTTTTTAAATGAGTAGGTATAGAAAGAGCCTTAAAAATAACCAGATTTGGATCAAATGGAAATGTGTAAGCAAATTTTTTTTTAAGACCAGAATTCACTATTAATGTGTTAATGCTTCATATGCTGCCACTTATCTCAAGTCACATACCAGACATCCCTAAAATGTTATAACCATAGAACTTTAGAACTAGGACAAATCCTAAACACCACCTGCCCTTTCTTTTCCATGCCGAAAAACGAGCGCTTAAATCAAGTATTGTCCTTTCGGGAAAGTGATTATGACCCTTTTCCATGGCTGCAGAAGAGAACCAGCCGACGTCAGTGGGCAGCACCTCTGTGAGGCTGTGTCAGCTCATTATGAAGAACTACCCCAGGGCGCCTGGGTGGCTCAGTTGTTAAGCAACTGCCTTCGGCTCGGGTCATGGTCCCAGGGTCCTGGGATCGAGTCCCACATCGGGCTCCCTGCTCTGTGGGAAGCCTGCTTCTCCCTCTCCCACTCCCCCTGCTTGTGTTCCCTCTCTCGCTGTGTCTCTCTCTGTCAAATAAATAAATAAAATCTTTAAAAAAAAAAAAAGAACTACCCCAGCCCTTGAGATGTTCCAAACCACCCGGACGGTTTTTAATCAGGAGCTGGCTGGTCGTTTATTATCAAAAGACATGAAGACATTAATAGCTATTATCTGTTGAAATCTTAAACTGTTCCTGGCATAGTGATAGGTTTATTTATGTCCTTTTCTCTTTGATCTTTTGAACAAGCTCACAAGGTTTAGAAATATCGCTCCCAATTTACAGATGAGGAAGTTTAGGTGTAAGGAGGTGAAGTGACTCTCCTGTGGCCACACAGCTAATCAGTACTAGCAAACTCAACAGTTCATATCTTCTTTGAGTGGTGATTTTTGTTTTCCCACCCTAAATGAACTGTAGACTCTTTCCCCAAAAAACACTGATAAACGTAATTTTAGTACAACACATGACTTTGATAATTCCCAAAATGTCCTTTGTGGATCTCTTAGAAACCCATTTACCCTGGGTGAAGAATCCATGGTTTAACTTTAAGCAGTAATTCTTAAATAGAATTTGCCTGGGCTCCACCTAGGTGCCAATTTATTTGGTCTAGGATGGGGCTGGGGGGAGAAATCCCAGCATCTTAAAAAAAAAAACTCCCTGGCAATTTCTGTTATGAAGACGGGGTTTGAGAACCACTGGTTTAGTTAGGTTGGATAACCTAGAAAGTCCATTCCAACTCTTCATGTTTGAATAGAAGACATTAAACAGAAAATCCAACCTTTCTTATCTTTCATTCTAAGTAGTTTGGGTTTGTGCTGATGGGTGAGTCACAGGGGCACACATTCCAT
Source organism: Leptonychotes weddellii (assembly GCF_054177405.1). Taxonomy (NCBI): domain Eukaryota; kingdom Metazoa; phylum Chordata; class Mammalia; order Carnivora; family Phocidae; genus Leptonychotes; species Leptonychotes weddellii. Next base: position 46,247,731 of record NC_138372.1, read on the forward strand.
CTATCACCACACCTACCAACAAGAGGTCAGCCTCTAAAAATTTATGTTGGATGTTTCACTTGGTTTTATGGACTGTTTCCTTATTTTTTAATTGAGTTCAGTGCTATCTCTATCTGTTGGAAACGTATTATGCACAATGCAATGGGATGCAACCTGGAGCTGAGATAAAACGATTAGTACAAACATTACTGTTTTAAAAATCACATGATTCTGGGGCACCTGGGTGGCTCAGTCAATTAGGTGTCTCTTGGTTCTGGCTCAGGTCATGATCTCATGGATAGGGCTCTAGGCTCAGCAAGGAGTCTGCTTGAAGATTCTCTCCTTCTGCCCCTCGCCTCCCACTCATGCACGCTCTCTCTGTCACTCTCTCAAATAAATAGGGATGCCTGGGTGGCTCAGTCGGTTAAGAGTACTTGATTTCGGCGCAGGTCCTGATCTCAGGGTCCTGGGATCGAGTCCTGTGTCGGGCCCTTTGCTCAGCAGAGAGTCTGCTCCCTCTGCCTGCTGTTCCCTCTGCTTGCTGTTCCCTCTGCTTGTGCTGACAAATAAATAAAATCTTTAAAAAATTAAAATAAAGTGGTTAAAAAAATAAATACATCTTTTTTTAAAATCGCTAAGAACGCTTTAGCATCTTTGTTATTGATGTTCTTTTTAAAGGTGATAGAAAACAAAAGTTGAACATAAGTGCTGTATGAATTAAGATTAGGCTCAATCTCTCCAAGAAGTTTCTCTTCTGTATCAAGTATGGGTGTAATCAGTGTGAGGATGATACGCTGTCTCCACAGTATCACACACTCAGGCACTTCTTATCTGATTACCATCCTCAAAAAAAATGCGTCCAGTTTTGGGTCTGAGACGGCTGCTCAGGTGTTGTCATCCCATCTGCATTCCAGTTTGGGAGAAGAGGAAGGCAGGATCCTTATCCTGCAGAAAATGACCTGAAAACTGTACAGTTCGCATCTGTTTTCATCCTACTGACCAAAACTTAGCCTGCAGATGTATCTAGCTTCAAGGACACTAGAAAATATGGTCCTCAGAGTAATTGATATCTAGGTGGTTCCACTGTTCAGTTTTCTGGTAGTAAACCCATATTTGTCATTTTTCCCCTTCCCTCTGAAAATATGTCTTTGAGTAAGTCTTCTTAAGTAGGTATACGGTCATTATTAAGTGTTGGTGAGAAAAACTACAGAAAAGAAAATGAACATCCATAGAATCAGTGCCTAGCAGCTGTTTGAGAAACATTTTAAATCTGTATCGTTCTGGGGCACCTGGCTGGCTCAGTCAGAAGAACTCACAACTCTTGATCTCAGGGTTATGAGCTAAAGCCCCCAGTGGGGGTGGAGATTGCTTAAAAATAAAATCTTTAAAAAATAAAAATAAGGGATGCCTGGGTGGCTCCGTTGGTTAAGCGTCTGCCTTTGGCTCAGGTCATGATCCCAGGCTCCTGGGATCGAGTCCCACATCCGGCTCCCTGCTTGGCGGGAAGCCTGCTTCTCCCTCTGCCATGGCGTTCTCCTGCTTGTGCTCTGTCGCTCTCTCTGACAAAAAGATAAATAAAATCTTTTAAAAATATATAAAATAAAAAATAAAAATAAAAACATAATTTGTAGCGTTCTTTAGCTACTACTGACTTTTAATCTGACCTCTTCCTCTAAATGGCTGTGTGATTTCAGACAAGCCACTTGACATGGTTTCTTTATCTGGAAAAGAAAGTAATATTGTCTAACTCTCCAGGTTGTTCTCAGGATTAAAAGAATTCATGGATGTAAAAGTGTTTTTAAAAACTGGAAAGCACGACACAGATACACAATGGCTGGTGTTCTAGTTTTTATATACTGCACGGTGCCTTGTATTGAGGCATAGCCTTCCAATGACAGAATCTTGAGGTGTCATTGTTCTGGAGCAGTTACCTTGATCCTATTTCTAGACTCCAGGGACAGCCTGGTGCTTCACTGCCTCCACCAGAATCTTCCAGCTGGGGATGGGTTCCCTGGCTAACTACAGATCCAGAAGGCAGGTCAGGTCACTACCTATGTTTCTTAACTGCCTGTTAAGCGAGCATGGAGTCCTTTTGGTTTTTCTCAGTTTTATAATACTAATATTCATTGGAGGTATTATCCACAAAAATCCAGAATTACGAGTTAACTTTCCAAAGCTCACACAGCAAAGGTCTCTGTACCTTCATTGAATTACAAATTCGTTTTTAACTCTGAGTTTCCATGTCTTCAATTTTGCTCTTCTATATCCATTCAGCAATTCATTCATTCATTCATCAAACATTTATTGAGGGTCCACTATGTTCCAGGTACTGGGAATCAAGGGTGAATAAGGTATAGTTCTTGGAGGTGAATTAAAATGTTCGGTGTACCTGGCACTTAGTAGACTTTGAGTGGATGCTAATTTCCTCTTCCTGGCCCTCATGTTGCTCAATTAACCTGCCTAATGCATTTAACTATTGTGGATGTATCCAGAAGAGAAGGACATTGTTGTATGCTCAGAACATCTGCAGCATAGATTGCTTTTCAGTGGGCACAACATGGGTATGTGGACTTCACATCGATTTCATCAGAATCAGTGGAAATTGTAAAAATTTTTGTTCTGCTTCCCAGCCCCAGCATTGTATACAGACCACAATGATAGAGTATCATCAGCTGTTATCCTTCCCTTCCTTCATCCATCCTTCACTGAACATCTTAGATGTCAAGTTAAATAGGGAAGCATGGGGGATGGGACAGAAATCATCCTAACTTCCTCCTGCCTCCTCTCCCGCTCTAAATTCTCAGACAACATTATTGGAGTGCCACCATTGTTTTGGTAACAACACACCAGTTTTAAAGTCTTATCCTTTGGTTTTCGTTCTCCTCTTTGACGTTCCTCTAATTTTCCTTTCTTTTGTAGGCTGCCAGCCAGATGAAACAGCAAAAATATTCAACAAAAGTCTCCTTCAGTTCACAAGAGATATCTTTAGCACCAGCTCCATCATACCATTCCACGGATGTGGATTTCACAAGCTATGGTATGATTCTTTCTGTGAGCCGAACTGAAATTGACTCCTCCAACATGAGAAAAGGAGGGGATGATGATATCCTGGAAAGAGCACTGGACCAGGAGTCAGGAAGCCTGGCTCTGCATCCCTCCTCCACTTCCTTAGCTCCAGGACGTGGGCAGGTCACCTCACCTGCTACTGGGATTGCCCAGGGCTTATTGAGTATGAAAGTGCTAGAACAAAAAAAAGGCCCTCAGTAAATACTGTTTGCATATGAAGCTTACAAATTATTCTGTAATCGCTCCAAAAGATTGTGTTTAGTGTATGAGTATTATCTCCTAAAAATCATATTCAGTCAAATTGTTAGCCTTGCATATGTTGATGTAAGCGATTTGAAGACTGTTAATTTTCAGTGCTTAAAGACATGAGTATTCGCTTTCTCTCTTTGAATTCCTGGCATGAATTATGCTGACTGGCAGTTGAAAATAGAATTGCAAAATGAATAATGAGTATTTCCACTTTGCTTTTATGTGATGTAAGTCCATAAAAAAAAGTGGCCTATTTAAAACACTGGGCTCACCAGTGGCGAAGCACAACGCTGCATGAATTTAGCAGGCCTAACACCTTTATGTATTTGTCTTGTGCATATTTTTTCAGAAATATTAACTCAATAAAAACTTTAGCAAGCAGGTATTATTCTAAAGTACTGGGTTTTTACTAAAATACTTGATGAATGTGGTCAGCAAACTTTGACCCATGGGTCAGATTTGGCCCACCATCTGTTTTTGTGTGGTCTGCAAGCTGAAAATGGTTTTCATATTTTTAAGAGGTTGGAAAAAGTCAAAGGAGTATTTCATGAAAATTATCTGAAACCCAGACTTCCCTGACCATAAATAAAATTTTATTGGACTACTCCTTTGTTTACCTGTAGTCTTAAGGTTGCTTTCACACAATGAGGATAGCATTGAGTAGTTCAGCAGAGAATGTATGGTCTGTAAAGCTCAAAATACTGACCACCTGGCCTTTTACTAAGAAAGCAACCACAATGTTGACCAATTGAGTTTTGATAAGATGCATCACATATTTATATCTTGATAACAAATTAATCCCCCATAATTTAATCTATGGAAATTCTACTCATTTGGTCATCTACTTACCAAACGTTTATCGGGGGCTTGGTATATCAGGGTTTGGGCTGGCCCGTATGGGAGAAATACATACCAACCCTGACTCAGGACTGGCCAGGGTGAGGCAGAAGTGAAAGAAGAGAAATGCCATCCCCAGCATCTCTCTTCTCACTCAAGAGGCTAACTAGTCATTTACAAAAGGAGTATAAACTTTGTAAAGCATTTATGAAATTAGGCACTATTGCACATTGTTTTTATTGTAAATGAATGGAAAATGGAGTGTGAAATACATTTGCTGCCAAAAGATCTAGAGTCAGATTAGGTTTATAATTTAATACTCTCCTTCTAATAGGGCATTTTTTGTTACCGAGGTTGTGTCACTAAATTTCTCACTCTTAACTAGGAGGCCATTAGCTTAATAAATGCCATGCGGTCAGAAAGAGCAACTGTATGCGTTATGCCAGTTGCTGGACTGGGCACCACACACACATTGTTCATTTACTTCCTATTAGAAAGCAGCTCGCTACGTGCATTTTTCGGATGAGGAATGAGCCTCCATTTTTACCCACCTATTAATTCCCTTCTGGGGAGCTTAAATCCACGTCCCCACCACTCCAAAACCTGCTTTATTATTATTCTTGCTGAGTCAGAGCAGAACCCTCCACAGGCTTACCTAGAACCTCTCTCCTTTTGTTGAATATCAGGGATTGGCAAACTTTTTCTGTAAAGAGCCAGATAGTAAATATTTAAGGCTTGTGGACCATATGGTCTCTGTTGCAAGTACTCAGCTCCGCTGTCGCGGGATGCTAACAGCCGTAGACTGGAAGTAAATGGATTAGCAGGGCTGTGTTCCAATACAACTTCATTTATGGACATTGAAATTTGAATTTCATGTAATTTTCACATGTCTTGAAATGTTATTTTTCTTTTCATTTTTTTTTCAACCTTTTGAAAATGTGAAAATCATTCTTAGCCTGTAGTCCATAGTGTGGGGGCCCTTGCTGGGACAGATGTTTAATGAGCTTTGAGGATCCCAGTTTGGCCCCTGTGCATTAGCTGCAGCTGGCCAAAAGGTGGGGCCCTTTATTCTCAGCCCTTAACTAAATTCTATCCCAGGGTAAGAGTCAGTACTCATGATGATCGAACTTAGTTGTCAAAAAAGATGACATTCTTTGGAGGCTCCTTATTTGTACAAGAAGCTCTTGAAGCTAACATTTTGAATATTTTGATTTTCCAATTAGTTGGGTTCAGTCATCTGGAAAATACACATATGTAGAAGTTATGCTGGATAAAGGGGTTGTATTAAACATCTTTTCCTAGCCAGTAAATATTTTTTTCTCTCATTTTTTAAAGAAACCCAATCTAAAACAGTGATTTGGGGAAACCTGGGTAGCTTAGTTGGTTGAGTAACCGACTCTTGATTTCAGCTCAGATCTTGATCTCAGGGTCGTGAGTTCAAGCCCCACGTTGGGCTCCATGCTGGACATGGAATCTACTTAAGAAAAATAAATAAATAAAACAATGATTTTAAAAAGTAAACCATGGGACACCTGGCTGGCTCAGTCAGTAGAGCATGAGACTCTTGGTCTCCAGGTTGTGAGTTCCAGCCCCACCTTGAGGGTAGAGGTTACATAAAAAAAAATTTAATGTTAAAAATTTAAATTAAACATAAAAAATTAAATCTTTTTTAAAAATTTAAAAAGTAAACCTTTATAAAGTAGGAGTAACTCCTTTAACAAGTTTTTCAGCTGTGGACCCGGCAGTTAGTTCTTGAATGTTGTGTTTATGACAGTTTTGTTGTTTTTTTTTAACTATATGTTTCGGGATCATTGTTAGGTAATTCTTATCTTAACATCATACTTTATTGATGAAATCCTTTATATATCTTAATTCGTGATATGCTCTAACTGAAAGTATTTAAGCACTAATTCTTCTTAGTATCTTCTAACTATAACCCAGAATCTTCTGTCATACCAGTCTTCATTTTCATTATAACAGACGCCTATATGTACTTAATCATTTAATCATCTTACATCTTTCCGTATGAGTTTTCAGGGTATGTTTTAAGCTTAAAAAAATTTCAAGTACACTTAAAATAGATGATTGAGTAGGGGGGGTAGTTACTGTTTTCATCTCAAAAGCGTCGGGTTTCATCCCTTCCTGAAAGGGCGTTAAGGACCCAGCTCTTTGCTGCATGGTGCTCAGCAGGAAAAGAGTGAAATGACAAACATGTGTAAACCCTGTGCTCCCCAACTAATGGAGTGTGCGTGCCGGGCTGCATCCCCTGCTTGCCCATCATTCTGTGTTTCATCCTTCTCCAGGTGGTTTCCAGGCCCCTCTGTCAGTGGACCCAGCCACCTGTCCCATTGTTCCTGGCCAGGAAATGATTATAGAAATATCCAAGGGACGTTCAGGTCTTGGTCTCAGCATTGTGGGAGGAAAAGACACACCTTTGGTAAGTTCCTAGAAGTGAAGATATCCGCTGTCACAGAGTTCCTTGTTGAGCCTCATTATGGCCTTTATCACTTCTGTGGAAGAATTGGCTTCTTTGTGGTATGGAAAAAACCATAATTACAGATATGCATGTATATTCTGGCCAGCTTTCAAGTTTTTCTCAGTGTTTCATTTTCACCAGGATTTTCTCTACGTTGAGTATTTTTTATAAATGCTTATTATTTTTTTTAAAGATTTTATTTATTTATTTATTTGACAGAGAGGGAGAGACACAGCGAGAGGGAACACAAGCAGGGGGAGTAGGAGAGAGAGAAGCAGGCTCTCCGCCGAGCAGGGAGCCCAATGTGGGGCTCGATCCCAGGACTCTGGGATCATGACCTGAGCCAAAGGCAGACACTTAATGACTGAGCCACCCAGGTGCCCCTATAAATGCTTATTAGACCAACAACACTGTAGCAGCATTTAGAAATACTATAACAGGATCTAGGGGAGTGTGGGTGGCTCAGTTGGTTAAGCATCCGACTCTCGATTTCGGCTCAGGTCATGATCTCAGGGTCGTGAGTTTGAGCCCCAAGTTGGGCTCTGCACTCGGCACAGAGTCTGCTTTAAGATTCTCTGTCTTGGGACGCCTGGGTGGCTCAGATGGTTAAGCATCTGCCTTCAGCTCAGGTCATGATCTCCGTCCTGGGATGGAGCAGGCTCTCTGCTCAGCAGGGAGCCTGCTTCTCCCTCTCCCTCTACTACTCCCTCTGCTTGTGCTCGCTCTCTCTGTCAAATAAATAAATAAAATCTTAAAAAAAAAAAAAGATTCTCTCCCTCTCCCCCTCTCCATCCCCCCAGCTCACATGCATGCTCGCTCTTTCTCTCCCAAATCTGCTAAATTATAAAATAAACATTTTTTTAAAAAGAACAGGATTTAGGCCAGTGTCTGGTACCTACTAAGTGTAAGGTAAGTATGAACTGTTATTATTATGATCATCATCATCATTTAATGGAATGCTAGACAACAATATGTATCAATTAGTCTAGGACAATTTAGGTTTTGCTTTATTCTAACCATGTTCATGTCTACTCATAATTTTAAAAAAATTAGAATGTTAGTTTTTGCTTGGATGATGGATCTTTGATTATTCATTGTATGTGTGTGTATGTGTGTGTGTATTTTAGAGAAGGGGAGGGGCAGAGGGAGAGAGAATCTTAAGCAGGCTCCATGTCCACGCAGAGCTCGATCTCACAACCCTGAGATCATGACCTGAGCCGAAATCAAGAGTCACTTAACCTACTGAGCCACCCAGGTGCCCTATATTTTGATGTCACTACTCATTACCATTTTTTTGTAAAACTTTGTGTTTTGATTTATAAAAATGTGATGTGATGAATCAACACATATCTCTTTGAATAAGTAATACATACATATTATACTCAGTTAAACTGACACAAAAGGATATAAAGTAGAAAGCAAATCTCCCTCCAACCCTTTCCCCCCTAGCCCTGCCATCCAAACCCATCCTGGGCCTCTCCCTAGAGATGAGTTTTCTTCTTTTTTTTTTTTTTTTTAAGATTTTATTTATTTATTTGAGAGAGAGAGAATGAGAGAGAGCGAGCACATGAGAGGGGGGAGGGTCAGAGGGAGAAGCAGACTCCCTGCCGAGCAGGGAGCCCGATGCGGGACTCGACCCAGGGACTCCAGGATCATGACCTGAGCCGAAGGCAGTCGCTTAACCAACTGAGCCACCCAGGCGCCCCGAGATGAGTTTTCTTCTTAATAAATATGTTTTTAAATGAATATTTTGGTATTTCTTTTGCCCATTTTATTTAGTAAGGAATAGATTGTATATGTCACATTTACAGGTAAAACAGGTGTAATATGATCAATAAAATGCGTTTTCATTTTTGGCAGGAATATAATATTTCCACGTTAGTACTGTCGGGAGGTGGGGAGATCCCGTTATATTTCTCTGTAGTAACTATTAGGCCCGTGAAGCCCTAGGCAACTCAAGAACCGCTCGGTGGGGCCGAACCCCAGGTCTCCGTGTATTCTGCCTGCTCCCTGTTCTCGGCCCTTTGCCCTCCCGCTATCCCACCCGATCTGGTGAAGGCAACGCCACACACCCTCCTAGTGCACAACCTAAACAGGACTGTACTTAGACGCCAGCGTTTGTTTATTAAAGGATTTTATCTCTGTCCACCTGATTAACGTGTTGCTATAACTTTTCTCCTGAGTTGGGGATAATTTATTTCCTGAATTACTCTGCCTTGGCTGTGCGGGCAGAGCCTGCTGTGTGTGGCTTCGTGCATACACGAGGGTATTTCTTCATCGGCTTGGATGAACTGGGGACACCTGCAGTTAACTAGCTCAGCAGCCAGTTTTAGTTCCCACCCTTTCGTGGGGTGAGATTTAAGTACGATTTAAAAATATCGCCTGGACCAGACCACTTAAAGGGAAACTTCTAAAGAAAAGCTTGCCCCTTTCCTCAGCCACAAAAGCTGAGCAGGTAGCTTTCCAAGCCAGATAATGAGAAATGCGGAAAAGTTCTGGGGTCGTAAGGAAGTGAATATATATACATATTACATATTTTTAAAGCATATTGTATGTAAATCGTTATCCCAATGTCTTTGGGGTAGTATGCAGAAACTATTGGCCGACCCTGAACATTGGCTGTTCCTACCTTCCAGAGCCTGTTTTCTCATTTTTCCAAAGAGAGATTCCTGAATATTGAATAAACTGAATTTATATAAATCTATATTTGAAATGAACCAGGGAAATTACATTTTAAGGAAATTCTGTAGTGAATTCTTTCATGAAGAGGTAACCCTCTGATTTATTTTTTGTAACTCTAAGTCTGTACTGCTTAAAATAAGGCAGAACCAGATTCCCCATAGGAAATACGGAATTTTTTCCCAATAGGAGATCTCATAGCATGTTTTGCCCAGCTGAATGAGTTTGTTAGCTGATTTTTTTTTTTTTTTGGCTTTGTTATTAATCTGATTTTGCTTTATGTGGGTGGGTTAGAAAACCTGAATAAGACGTGCCCATGCTACTTTTGGGGCTCCACTGTTGCATGTACTCGTGGAACTGGTTACCAGCTTGGGGCTTCCGCTGTCCACATCACCTACTGCTTCCTGGCTGAGGCTGTTTGCTAAATACTACGCTCTGCTTCTGCTTCTCTGGCCACCACGAGGCAGCCCACCCCCCGCCAAAAAAAAAAAATTTAAAAATTCTTTAACAGCATTCTGAAGTTCATAATATATAGTTCTGCCTTTTGAGGCTGTAAATACCACTGTCCTTGGAAGGATAAGTACCACTTAAAAATGAGAAATGGGACATAGCTTTTATTTCTTAACCCCAGGTACCTCGTCAAAAGCTGTAAGTTAGACTCACGAGTTATATATAGCCATGTCGTTTTTTGGTGAAGCTGAACAGCACGGGCGGGTTGGAAGGTGCTTTAACAAATAAAAGATTGTTTACCACAGTGAAGATCTTTTTTTCCTTCCAAATTTTGACATGGAATATGCAGCCTCAGGTCACATTATCCAGTGGGGTCATGGGACTGCACCTAGTCAGCAGGAAGTTAGCAAATGAAGTTGAGAGCATCTGAAAGGAAATTGTGGACAGTGTTGACCCACTGTCAGAAGTACTTTGCACTTGTCTTTGCACATTTGATTGTGTGACGCACCCTTACTTCAGCTCTGACATTCTGAGTGCTGGTGACCCTTCTTAGAGAGCATCTGCTGCAACCCGCCCTGTTTGGGTTTCTGGGTCCTCTTTGTTGTATATCCAACAGACACTTTTGCCATCTTTGGAGGAATTAAGTCTCTGGGACTTGGTCCTGACACCACATCAGTCCTATCTGCTATAAATAATTGCTCCGGAGCCAAGGCAGATGGTTTCTGAGATCAGAGAGGCAGATCTCACTTAGCATCCCAGTGTGTTTGCAGCCAGTCATCTAAATGGGCCTTTTAAACACCAAGATAATGGTGAGGGTGAGCCCCTGGGGAAGGTTTATGAATGCACCTGGACCCAATCCGCAATGACAGACTTCTACCTCTGTTGTTTTAATCCTCTGATGTGCTCCCAGGTCTGCTTTTCGTGAATGTGGCTCTTACATATGTTTCCTTAAAGGCTGCCCTTTTCTTAGTACCAAGGACATAAAGTTGAGTGAAATAACCCTGTCCTTACACTGTCAGTCAAGTTTATTCTACTACCTTCAGTGTTGATGGTCTAATATAAGGGACCAACCAATGAAAAATCCTAATAAGGACTATTAAAATAGGAATTTTTCTCTGGAAAGTAGAAAAAAGTACAACTAGGGGCATCTGGGTGGCTCAGTCAGTTAAGCTTCCAACTCTTGATCTCAGCTCAGGTGGTGATCTCAGGGTCTTGAGTTTTAAGTCCCGCCTACACACAGAAAGAAAGAAAGGAAGGAAGGAAAAGAAAGGAAAGGAAGGAAGGAGCAGGGTGGCTTATAAACAACAGGACTCCAGGTCTCACAGTTCTGGAGGCTGGAAGTCCAGGGTCAGGTGAGGGCCCTCTTCTGCACTGTAGACTTCTCATATCCTCACAAAGTAAAGGGAGCCTCTGTGAGGCCTCTTTTATAAGGGCATTAATTTCATTTATGAAGACTCTGCTCTCATGACCTAATCACCTCCAAAAAGTCCCACCTCCTAATACCATCACATTGGGCATTAGAGTTTCTACATGTGAATTTAGAGGGGCACACAGCAAGGAAATCAGATAAGGTATAAAATAGATAGTATATTTATTTATATTATTTCCTTCCATCCATCCACCCACCCATCATCCTACCTCTCCCCACCACCACCACCACTCTTTTTGGTCTTGGAGTGCTAGTTTGCATGAAATCTTGCAACTCAGAAGACTTGACATACTCTGCCAAATGAAAGACTGAGGACCCTTACCTCTTACGATGCTCACCACATATTTCTTAAGCCTCTCCCTGAATTCTTCCATTCCCCCTTCTCTGAAATGTTTGCTTGCTGATGAGAAGTTTTATATCTAGTGTCCTCAGAAGAAGTAAAACATAGTCCTCCAGTGTCATTTTGTTGGAGTTATTTTATTATCAGCCTTGGGAAGAGAAATAAAAACTTAAGAAACAGATTTTTTATCTGAGTATTGGCAGACTTGGACTGTTCTTGGGATTGAACAAGTGAAGTGCAGAAAGAATGACAGAAGGTTCTCCAAGACCTTCACTCTGTGCATTTTCCTTTCTCTGGTTACCATAGCCAAAGGTCCCAGACTGTAGATAATGTGTTATATCAGATCTAATAGGCTGAGTAATGATGCTGATTCTATGGCATCCGAATCCCAGATCTCTAACTGTAGGGCCTTGGACAAGCAACCTAACCCTTCTAGGTTAAATCTGCTTCTTCATTTGTGGAATAGTGGTGACAACAAAATCGACCTCTTACAGTTGGTATGTGGATTAATAAGATAAATAATATAAAGGACTTTTCCCAATGCCTGTATACTGAGTTCTGTCATTATTTT
>NC_138372.1:46259906-46270322 GCF_054177405.1 Leptonychotes weddellii
CTTTTAAAAAGTGATTTGACACTCCTCTTAATATGTAATTAATATGTATCCTCTTATTTAATTCTCATAACAACCCTGTAGAAGAGGTAGTGGTATTATCCCCATTTTACAGATGAGGAAATGGACACGCAGATAAGTTAGGTAACTTCTCCAAGGACATAATGCTAGCAGTTCGTCCAGTTGCAGTTTAATCAGACGATTTGGCTCCAAAGCCACACGATTGGGCTCCCTCTCTAGGGCTACCACTATGTGTCATCAACCTTCACCTATAAAAGGGAGTTCTTCATCTCACCCACCAGACCCCGAGTATCTTGAGAACAGGCCTATTTTATTGTATTTTGTACCTTTAGTATCCCCATATAGTGCCTTGCACACATAAAAATATGACTGTCTAGCCTCTGTGAGCCACTCTGGACTCCAGCCAGGCTGGCCTCCTTCCATTCTTTTCAAGACATTTGCACATGCTGTTAGATCTGTCTGCTGTGCTTCCCTGATCAGTTTTAACTGTGGCTAGAGTATACTGTTCATTTCTGGGTATGATTATGTGGTTGACAAGGACACTGTTGAAACCACATCATTGCAGTTGAATAGAGTTGGGAAAGGGAAGATCGGAAGGGACAATGACAACTCTCTGCAGACATGGAAGGTTATCTTTTTGTGAATGAGGGATAAGAACAGGTTCTTCCAAGGGGCTTAGTGAAAAACAGATTTCACATTTTCATAAGGAAGGACTTCCTAACATCAGCTGGGCAAAGGTGGAATGAACTATGTAGTGAGTGCCAAACCTCGAGAAATATTTGACAAATGCAGGCAAGCCACTCTCTGCAAGGATATTATTATTAGGCTTTATTTTTTAATCAGGAAGGCTCCCCACGGAGCAGGGAGGCAGGCTCCCCACAGAGCAGGGAGCCTGATGTGGGGCTCGATCTCAGGACCCTGGGATCATGACCTGAGCCGAAGGCAGATGCTTAACCGACTGAGCCACTCAGGCGCCCCAAGGTTATGGCAGTCTAAGGAAATTCATTTTCTCTCTCTCTTTTTACATTCCCATCTCACAACTTTCTTAAAACTTCAATCTTCAGTTATTTTTAACTAGAGAATAAGGCTTAATTATTGTTTAGTTTTGTTCTAGGGAAGCTAGTCATTGTTAACACTTTTGGAAAGGTCAAGTTTATGAATATAAGCTCTAGTTGTTACACTTGTGTTGTTCCTCTGGGCTGGAGATAAGCTTGTCTCTTTGTAAGAGGAAAACAATTAGCCTAGGACATTTGTTTTGTCTTTATATTCTTGGTACCATTGCAGTGTTGTAACTGAGGTCAGTGAATTCCCAGGGTATGTAAAATTTATTTATTTTTTTAAAGATTTTATTTACTTATTTGACAGAGAGAGATACAGCGAGAGCAGGAACACAAGCAGGGGAGTGGGAGAAGGAGAAGCAGGCTTCCTGCCGAGCAGGGAGCCCGATGTGGGGCTCGATCCCAGGACCCCGGGATCATGACCTGAGCCAAAGGCAGACGCTTAACGACTGAGCCACCCAGGCTCCTGGTAGATTGTAAAATTTAGATACTTGTAATATTTAGAAGGCCTGGGAATGTCAGATTCTGAATCTTATTTCTCTCCATGTTTCAAATCAGTATTTTTTTCACCACCTGCAATTTAATTCAGTCTCATTAAACAGTAGTTCTGTAGATAGGAGAGGTACATCAGCAAGAAGCATAGAGGTAGAAGGACTCTCACATTTGGATACTATGTGGTAAAGTCATCCATCTAGAAATTGAAGTGGAAAATACCTGTCTTTTAGCTCTGACTGTATGTCCAACTGTGCAGCGACCTCACTTAACCCTGATTCACCATGTTGCATGCTATTGTTTAGCTGTTACTGCTTTTGGCCATTTAAATGTAGAACTGTAGCAACTTAAACCGCTAGGTATTTTTTCTGAAGTAAGCAGAATAGAAAACTATTTCACATTTGATTAAGTGTTTTATTTTGTTATTACCTTCAAATGAACTTTGCACGGTCTGTTTCATGAGGAGTGTGGTTTGCTTTGGCGTGTAATCCCCCAAAGCCAGGCTCCTTTTATCATTATTGCTTAAGTCATATATTTTTACACAAAACATCTTATTACCTTAGTTTTATTTTAAAATCAAAGCAGAGTTTGCAAGAAGTCTATGAATCACACTGAAAGAATGTTAACGAATAGTACCTCTGAATTTCCAGATTTGGGCATTTCTGATCTTAAGGAATATGACTGTAAGCAAAAATATTATGCAAGCTGAGTAAAGTTTAGATAAATAAGGACCAGATGGAACTATAGGGACTTATAAAATATAATGCAAATATTATCCCATTTCCTTAAAATGAATCTCTATTTCAGTATGAAAAATTATATTCATATTGATGAGTATCAACCTTTTGCTAAATCAGTCTTGGCAAGGGAACTCCATTTTAAGTAAATATAAAACAGTTTCTTTTCTGAGTTTGAGAAGGGAAAGTTTTTCAGAGTCTTAAAATGTGAAACTTTTTATATATTCATTGCAATTCTTATATTAGCTGTTTTATTGCTGTGATTTTCATTCCACATTTTAGTTACCTGTGGTGTGCAAGAGTTTGCAATCCCTGAGCTTGAGTTTTAGGATAGTTTATATAGTCCATTGTTTAACACACACACACACACACACACACAGATTGCTGTTACCGCTTCCTGTGTAACTGATCATTTAATCCGTACTTTTAGTCAAGAGCCACTAGTATTGCTGATTTAACACTCATTCATGTTGCCTATAGTTTATTACCCAAGAAAGTTTCTGCATTTCAAAATAGTAGGTGCTGAACATTGTGATCCATTTTCTTTCTCTTGGAGAGTTTTGTAGGTATGAATCTTCATACCCTACCTGAAGCATATTAGAATAAATGAATAAATTGAGATTAGGATATAGAGACTCACCCTTTCTTCCTTTTGTAGCAGAGTTTTATGGGGATTAGTTGAAGACTGTGTTTTGAGATTTATAGAAAATCTATGTAGTGAAACCTAATTTATTCGAGTATCCAGATTTCAAAAAGTAAGATTCCAAGTATAGTAAATTCTTTTGACTCTGTTGACTTCCCTTGTGTAGCTATGGCTTTTTCAGGTTTTCTGAACATTATTATTCAACCTATGAAGTTGGCAAACAAAACTCTATCACTTTGACAAATATTGTACTTCTTCTAAAGTAATAATCTTTTATTGTATCCATGGTAGGAAAGCAGTATAGTGAATGTACACTTGATTCTGAGATTCATCCAAATTATAAAATTAAAATAAAATGAGGAAAAAAACTCATCTTAGAATAAAGAAAATATGGCATTTATTGACTACATTCTGCCTCAAGTTCTGCATGTTCTTATGAGATATTGAAAGTAATCTCTTAACATTTTGCTTCTCATGAATCAGCAAGGGTATGCCAAATACCTTTTGCATCAAAGCAGGGGGCTTAAAGGTGGGGAAGATTAGCATCTGTGCAACTTGTCTTGAATCATCTTTGCCCTTTACCTTTGTAATGGGTTCAAATATATATAGATCTACAAAACACATGGAATGTAAGCATAATAACACATGCTACAGCAAGAAAAATGCATTCAGTCTTCCACCCTTGGGTTAATCAACCTACTGCCCCACAATAGCAGGGAAGGGAAATCAGACCTGCCTTTGTTGACAGGAGTCCTGCCATCCCTATTATAGATAGCCCATGTTTGCTTTTCTACCTTTATCACCTTTCATGTTGGACTTCCCAGCTATGTTGTAGAGAAATATCACCAGGGAGAAGCAACAATAGGAAGTACGGTCAGTTCTTGTTATTCATGCTAATTATGTTCTATAAAATCATAGCAAACACTGAGTTAGTAAATACTGAACCTTTACTTCCAGGGTAAATACAGAGATGGGTTCCTATGCTCACAACATTTTTTAACAGTCGATAAACACATAACCTTGTTTTACATGTGTTACTTTTTTAAAGATAGTTTATTTTAATATCTATTGTTGACTCATTAACATTGAACTCATGGCCAGCAACACTGTAACTCATAAATGAACAGAAGTTATCTGACACGTGTATTTTTTTCCATATGGCACATCACAGCCTTCTCCTGCTTAGAAACATAAGACAGCACTTCAGTCTTGTGCTTGGGGGCTGTTTTAAACAGCAAAAGCACAAACATACAAAACATGTGGCACTAAAAAGACCACAAAAAAGATGCTTGTTCACAATATGAGAGCTGAAACATGAAGGCAAAATGTCACCTTGTTCTACTTTTGCTGGGAACAAGTGAATCAGGCAACTGAAATTTTTTACCACTTTGCCCATGTCTGCAAATGACTGTGAATGCACCAGGAACATCGATTTGGGGGAGTGAGTGAATTTGCAAATACGGAATCCACAAACAGTGAAGACTGACTATACTTAACGAAAACAAAAAAATCAAAATACCTGGTAACAGGACTTTTGCAGTCTGGCTTAGATCTTGTTTACATTCAAATGGTTCATTGGCCTTAGCCCTGAGCAGTCCATGACTTCAGAAAGAATAACCTAAAGGGGTGCCTGGGTGGCTCAGTCAGTTAAGTGTCCATTATGACTCTTGATTTCACCTCAGGTCATGATTTCAGGGCTGTAAGATTGAGCCTTGTGTTAGACTCTGCACTGGGCTTGAAGCCCGCTTAAGATTCTCTCTCCCTTTCCCTCTGCCCCACCCCTCTTTTTCTCCCTCTGAAAAAGAGAGAGAGAGAGAAAGAAAGAAGGAAAGAGAAAGAGAGGAAGGAAGGAGAGAGGGAGGGAGGGAGGAAGGAAGGAAGGAAGGACCTAAAATATCCTATAGCATAATCGTTCGTGAAACTAAGCACTCAGGGGGCCCCTAGCTAGCTCAGTTGGTAGAGCGTGCGACTCGTGATCTCCGTAAGTTCAAGTCCCACTTGAGTACTTAAGTAGAGATTACTTAAAATAAAATCTTAAAAAAAAAAAAAGGAAGCAATCAGTTGTATTCTTGGTTCACCATAATTATAGGAAAAATAGAAATTAAAAAATGGACCAAGACTGTTGTCATTCATCCTTAGAGTCATGAATTTTGACCACTCTGCCATACATTCCTTCCTTCATGTCCCATGTAGGCCCCCTTCAGCCTTAGATATATATGTGTTGGGAGTCCTCATTAGCAAATACTCAACATCTACTTGGCCAACACTTTGCTTGACATTATATACATAATCTCACTTCATCCTCAAACCCTGAAAGGTAGGATTTATTCCATTTTACAGAGACGTGAACACTGGTTCAGTGAGGTTAAACACCTTAACAGAAGTATCACAAAGCTGTGATAAGTGGCAGAGCTCAACTCTGAACACAGGTTTACGTGTCCATAGCCAGGATCCCCACCGTACATTGCTGCCGTCCATTGTTTACGGGCTGGAAAATTCCTCTGGCAGACTTGATAGAGTCTGTAGGAGGTTAAAATTGATCATAAATTTTGTGCAGCTCTTTCCAGTTTCCTTGAATTCCAGCTGGCCAATTGACTTACTTTGACCAAAATAGTGAAAGTGACATTGAATGACTTCCAAACCTTAGCCCCAAAGCCTTATGGTTTAGCTCTTGTCCTCCTGAAAGACTGCCACCTTGCAGACAAGTCTGGACAGGCCTCCTGGAGGATGACACACCTTGGAAAGAGCACATGCGGGGAGAGGGGTCTAGCTATCCTGGCTGAGGCCCCAGCCAACCTGACTACAAACTCATGTGAGCCCAACTGAGACAGTAGAGAACAAAACTTGCCCCCTGAACCCAGCCCAAATTGCCAGCCCATGGAATCATGGACAAACAAATGGTTAGTTTTTGTTTTAAGCCACTAAGTTTTGCAGCATAAGATAACTAATAGAATAGCCAGTTACTACCCGCCCCCCATCTCTTTCTGATCTCTCTCAGCCGGTGAGAGCTGAGATTCTTTTGGTCTGCCATTCAGAAGGAGGTCTAATTATTAGGCAGGACCTAAGTATCTGCATAAAATCTCTGCTTTGCTTTGCACTCTATATGAGTTCACAAAGGTCTAAAATTTGAGAGGTGGAAAGACTTTAGAAACCATGTATTTCAATTCTTTGCTTTACTGATAAGTGTCATGAAACAAGCAGTTAATGTAGAACCACTTGCAAAATCGGCCAGAGTTAGGAGAAAAATTAACTCCTTTCAACTCCCAGTCCTGGGTCCTTCTGTTCTTCTTCCACACCATACCGCCTCCCCCCCCTTTTTTCCCAAATCACATTCTAATTAAAATATAATGGGGAAGCTTGGTTGTTCGGTTTGCTTGGATTTCGTTTCGTTTTGTTTTGTTTTCCCAAAGAATTTGGACACAAAGGGTTTGGGACAGAAAAGCATCATGTTCTAAAGACACTCATCTCCTTACTTACATAAGTACAGTCAACTTTGTTCAGAGTAAAATATTCTTTCACAGTTTTAGCCCACACTTTTCTTTTTAAACTCTCTAACTGCAGTAGACATCACAAATCAGTAACTTAATACATCTCCGTATGTTTTTCAATGTAGAGGTCAACATCGTTTTGCTTTGCACAGCACTGGACTGAACATTTCTCTACCCCCACTATATTATCACTCCTCATTGGTTTGGCCTTCCTGCTGAGAAAGTCGTCTACTCTATAGAAGACACATCTGTCTCATTTCTGGGCAGCAACAGCCTCAGAGGGGAGCTCTGTTAAATGATGTTTAGAAGGAGCATTACTCCTCTAAGGCCACAGATCTGAACCGTGGTTTCTTCCAGACGAAAAACAATGCCCATTTTATACACAATCTTTTTAATCCTTCTGTGGTCCTCATGGGTCTTTCTTATTAGGAGGGATTTTTCCCATAAAGCAGGGAAGTAAGACATAACACTCTTCAGGGACCACTAGTAATATGTTTTCCCCCTAAATGTGAAATTTAATGTGAAATTTTTCTGTAGTTAAAATGTCCCTTAGGATTTTTTTTTTTTTTTTTTTTTGAGGAGAATGGGAGCGGGGTCTTTATGAGCATGGCGAAGATTGGGTTTAATTCTAGAGTGATTCAAATTAAGTAAAGCATGCCTGCAAGCAATAAAATTAAGCCATATATACATGGTCCCTTATAGTAATATCTACAACATGATTCTTTATCAAAGTTTTTTTCTGAAATGCTTGTTGAAACAATCCACTGATATCTAGAAATTTAACCTATAAAATCTCACTCTGTGGAAAGAGTTCACCCACACAAGAGTGCTTACTGATATTCTACACAGGAGAACCGGTAGTTACTTTTTCTACCACATGGCTTCTTTGAGGGTTCTGGGCCTATGGTGACAATAATAAAATTGCCTTCTGCTGATTTTTGGCATGTTGATGAGTTGCTTTATCTACTTGTCAGTAGCTTGAACAGTAAAGAAAATGGTGGCGGATGGGCTGAAGTGTCTGATGACTTTGACTCTAAGGGTCCATTACTGTGTGTTGTGAAATTCTTGACCAGCAATGCAGAGTTTGAATCCCCTTGAAGAAAGTTGTGATTTTCATGGGGCTCAGTGATAATTAAGTCCCTCACCCTTGGCTCTTTAAATTGCTCCTTGAGGGGTGGTTGGTTGGCTCAGTCGGCTGGTTAAGCATCCAACTCTTGATTTCAGCTCAGGTCGTGATATCAGGGTGTGAGATTGAGCCCTGAGCTGGGCTCTGCACTCAGCGCAGAGTCTGCTTGGGATTTTCTCTCTCCCTCTGCGCCTCCCTCTCTCTAAAAAAAAATTGCTCTTTGATCTAAAGTAAATCCTCTGGAAATTCACATGGATTTAACATCCATGTGTGATGGGCATTTTGGTTGTATATCACTAATATTTTGCCATCAGAAGCTTAGTTGGGATTTAAAAAAAGAAAGAGAGAAAAACTTGGTTGGATTAGGGTAAGATTATGACATACCTTGCCAGCCACCTGTTTCTGGGTCATTTTGCTGCCTTTTTCTATCCCAGCCAATTTCTTGATAATCATTTAGCGAACATTTACTCAGTGCCTACTCTGGGCTCAGCACCAAAGAGGAGGTGAAAGGGTTCCACAGAGGCTAGGATGTAGTACAGGACCTAGATCCATGAAGAAGCCGTTGTGATACTGTGATAAATTCAGTAATACTAGGAAATACAGCAGTGACCCACAGGAAGGTTGATCAACCTTGCCTGGGGGAGAGAGTCAGAGAAAGTTTCATAGAAGAGGTGGCACTTGGCTGGATCAAGTAGAATTTCATGAAACAAAAGAGGTAGCAGATAAGAGAGACCATGACCTTCAAGCCTTTGGTGCTTTTGTACTTTCCAAATACAGATATATAGCCTATCTCTATAAAAATACACAAGAAACTTAATACTATTTGTTTCTAATTAGGGAGATGGGGCTGAGGGACAGGTGCTACAAAGAAACTTTTCAGTGTATACTCTTTTGAGTCTAGTACCATATATGTATATTATCTATATTTAAAAAATACTTTTTCTTTTAAGAATAGAGACAGTAAGGGGCACCTGGGTGGCTCAGTCAGTTAAAATCTGCTTTCAGGGCACCTGGGTGGCTCAGTTGGTTAAGTGACTGCCTTCGCCTCCGTTCATGATCCCGGAGTTCTGGGATCAAGTCCCACATCAGGCTCCCGGCTCAGTGGGGAGCCTGCTTCTCCCTCTGACCCTCTCCCATCTCATGCTGTTTCTCTTTCTCTCTCAAATAAATAAATAAATAAAATTTTTTAAAAATAATAATAAAAAATAAACTTCTGCCTTCGGCTCAGGTCATGATCCCGGGGTCCCAGAATCGACCCCTGCTTCGGGCTCCCTGCTCAGAGTGGAGTCTGCCTCTCCCCCTCCCTCTGCCTGCCGCTTCCCCTGATTGTACGCACTCTCTCTCTCTCTCTGTCAAATAAAGAAAAATCTTTAAAAAAAAAAAGAATGGAGATTTTAAGACAGAGGTCCCTTAAACAATATGTTAAATTTACTAGCCAGCTACTTCTTCCTGGGTGTCTGTTTTTTTAATGTTATCCCTAATTAATGGAAATGTTTCAGAAATTGATGAGAGAGAAGTTTTTAAGCAGAAGACTTTTCCTATGTCTCTGAAATCCTGCCTGACCCTTCTGATTAGGGAAAGCGCAACGTTTGAAAGATCCTCCAACTCACTGATGAAATTCTTCCCTGGCTCCAGAGTTGGCCAGGCAAATGAGTAATGTAGAGTGGCCAGAGCCTAATTGTTGGTCTTGTCTCAGGCAGTAAATAAACAGACCATCTTACTTAAATTTATCTTGTCCCAGTGAAAATTACAACTACCAAGAGGAAATTAGTTTTTTGTTATATGTCAGTCTTGGTCATCTGTAAATGATTTTTTTTTTTTTTTAAAGATTTTATTTATTTGACAGAGAGACACAGCGAGAGACGGAACGCAAGCAGGGACAGTGGGAGAGGGAGAAGCAGGCTTCCCGCGGAGCAGGGAGCCTGATGCGGGGCTCGATCCCAGGACCCTGGGATCATGACCCAAGCTGAAGGCAGACGCTTAACTGACTAAGCCACTCAGGTGCCCCATCTGTAAATGATTCTTAAGTCTTCCATTAGGAGGAATTAATCTGGTTTTTGGGACCGAACAACTTTTTATTTCAAACATCAATGCATCCCTTGTATATATTTGCTCCTGTAGAAAAAAATCATTCAGTGAATAATCTGGGTACACAGAAAGAGGTTGGAAAAAAAAAAAGGAAGGAAGGAAGGAAGGAAAGAGACAAGAATAACAAACAGAATTAAGAGCGAGACTCCAGGGCGCCTGGGTGGCTCAGTTGGTTAAGCGACTGCCTTCGGCTCAGGTCATGATCCTGGAGTCCCTGGATCGAGTCCCGCGTCGGGCTCCCTGCTCGGCAGGGAGCCTGCTTCTCCCTCTGACCCTCCCCCCTCTCATGTGCTCTCTCTCTCTCATTCTCTCTGTCTCAAAATAAATAAATAAAATCTTTAAAAAAAAAAAAAAAAAAGAGCGAGACTCCATGTTGGATTGGGGAGAGGGCTTACCCATCGTGCTTTGTGTAGTGCAAACCCTAACCAGGTACCAGAACTAGCAAGTGAGGTCCATAGATCATCACCCCACCTCATTGGGCTTCAATTTTCACTTCCATAGTTGTCTTTTTGTTCACTCTCTATAAAATGATCGGCTCATGCCCTCAAGGTTTTTGCTGTGGAGTTGAGGAGACAATAATTCAATAGAATTGATGCCATATGGAAAATCCCAAGTTAGCTCTTATACAAGTGCAAAATAAAATATTCAAAACAGATGAGAC
This sequence comes from Leptonychotes weddellii, assembly GCF_054177405.1. NCBI lineage: Eukaryota > Metazoa > Chordata > Mammalia > Carnivora > Phocidae > Leptonychotes > Leptonychotes weddellii. Next base: position 46,270,218 of record NC_138372.1, read on the forward strand.
GCTTGCAGTAGTGTTAGGAACACAGGCTTTGGTATTAAACAGTCCCAAGTTGGAATTTGATCTTTCCTACTTAGAAGCTGCAAAGACCTGGTCAAGTCTGAATCC
>NC_138372.1:46270822-46287491 GCF_054177405.1 Leptonychotes weddellii
CAACACACTTTCAGCACACAGGGCACATGGTAAGAAATGTGACTTTTTTTCTATTGCTAGGTCAGTGTGTCTCATGTTTTCTTGTATTTTCACTGATAACTTTAAGAGAAATCACAGCAGTAGTCAAGGAAAGGAATAAATGGGGAGTTTTTCCACACAGACTCATGGACTAAACAGATCATTGGCCATGAGTTTGGCATTTGAGAAACAGTGTATTTTCTTTTTTTTTTTTTTTTTAAGATTTTATTTATTTGAGAGAGTGAGTGAGAGAGCGAGCACAAACTGGGAGGGAGGGAGAGGGAGAAGCAGAAGCCTCACTGAGCAGGGAGCCCAACACGGGGCTCTATCCCAGGACCCTGAGATCATGACCTGAGCCAAAGGCAGATGCTCAACCAACTGAGCCACCCAGGCGCCCCAATAGTCTACTTTTATGAAATAAAAACTCCATTGGATCTTTTTCTTCCTTTTAAGTATAAATGAAGAGAAGTTTCCCATTTGACTTTTGTAATGTTGCAAGATTTAAAGGAGTTTAGGCTGAAAGTTTAACACTAAAAACTATGTGTAGTAGGAGTTCAATCTGATTCCCCCAGTCCAGTGAAGATGGGGTGTTTGCCCTCCAAACTTGGAAAACCAGCATAACGTGGGGTATTACCAGAAGCTTGCATTAGTTTCTCCCTGCACTACTTTCATAAAAGTGGCCCTTGGTGTCGTCTTGGCAGTGTTGTTGGGATCACCTGAAGCCCCTGACCCAGCACGTTTCCACAAAACCATTCCCCTGAAACAGTTCAGAGAAACCAACTCTTGGCAGTGTAGATGCTCCGTGGGTGTGAAAATTTCCTAAGTCAGAGTTAAAACAAAGAATGGTCTAAAATCTGTTGCTGATACAGAATCCACAGTGCAAAATGGATTAAGGAACCTTTCCTGGCTCCTGGGAGCTGCCTCTCTAACTGCTATAATAAAGAATGTTTTCAGAATTGTGTGGTAGTAAAATGAAAGTGCTTAATATTGTAAAGGTATTTGGAATCCAGTTGGGTCATCTGGTTGTAGAACCTCTTAATACTCTCGTGTATTGCTTCTCTACTCCAGAATTTGTATACAAAGCTTTTTTTTTTTTTTTTTAAGAGAGTAGATTTGAGGGGTGCCTGGGTGGCTCAGTCGGTTAAGTGTCTGCCTTCGGATTGGGTCATGATCCCAGGGTCCTGGGATCGAGCTCCGCATCGGGCTCCCTGCTCCGTGGGAAGCCTGCTTCTCCTTCTGCCTCTGCCCCTCCCCCTGTTTGTGCTCTCGCTCTCTCAAATAAATTTAAAAAAAAAAAGATTTGGTTTGGGTCTTTTTTTCCTATCTTGTTATATTTTTGCAAGAAATATTTCTTTATGTTGACTTCTTGTCAATTCTGATTCTGAGGCTCCATATTTCTGGACTAAGGCAGAATCAACCTCAGTCATTTTGGAGGCCCTTTAAACTCTCAGAGTTCTGGTTTCTTTACAAAGCTCCCAGACATCATTGGTAGGCCCCTGGTCATTATCACCAGTCCTCCTGGTAATCATCAAGCCCTTTCTTACCCAGATCTTTATGATCACAAGTCAAGAAATCCTGCTGGCTTCCAAACCCCAATGCTTAGGACACAGGACTTCTTTCAAGGTGGAATCCATTATGCCTAGACTCTGCTTGCAGGGTCTTACAACCAGCGTGTGTGCTGGGGGGTGGTGGGGAATGGGGTGACACTGGGCAGTGCAGGGCTCAAATCCTCACTTCCCATAAGACCCACAGTTCTCTTTCTAATCTCCATCAGAAACTCTTTTCTGAGGTGCCTGGGTGGCTCAGTCATTAAGTGTCTGCCTTTGGCTCAGGTCATGATCCCAGGGTGCTGGGATCGAGCCCCGCATCTGGCTCCCTGCTCAGCGGGAAGCCTGCTTCTCCTTCTCCCCTCTACCGGCTGCTCCTCCTGTGTGTGCTTTCTCTCTTTCAAATAAATAAATAAAATCTTAAAAAAAAAAAAAAAGGCAGCTCTTTTCCTCTCCCAGCAGCCCTCTAATAAGACACCTGGCATGATCCTTCCAGCATTGTTTTTTCAATGCCCCTCAGTTTGATAAACACCAGAAAGAACCAGTGACATCTGGCTCAGTTTCCAGCTCCATAAAAATCCCCTGCTTGTGGGGTGTCTGCGTGGCGCAGCTGGTTTAGCATCCAGTTCTTGATGTCGGCTCAGGTCTTGACCCCGTCAGTGTTGTCAGATCAAGCCCTGTGTAGGGCTCTGTGCTCAGCACAGAGTCTGCTTCAGATTCCCTCTCCCACTCCCTCTGCTCGTGCCACTCATGCTCGTGCGTGCTCTCTCCCAAATAAATAAATAAATCTTTTAAAAAATCCCCTGTTTGCTCAACATGAGGGTAAAAAGTCGTGTGAACATATTCAATTGAATATTTTTCAAAACAGTCTCACCAAAACCCATATACATATAATATCAGTATTTGGGTGTATAGGTCTAAACTGTCTGCAGGGATCCCTAGGAAACTGTTGATGCTGATTGTCTCTGGGGAATGGGACTGAGGGGCCAGCAAGGGAGGCGGTCTCTTCTGTGGTTCACTACATACACCCTGTGGTTTTGCTTGAGTCCTTTACATAGGTTATTTTTATGATAATAAAAAATGTAAGGTTATTAATTTGAAAAGATAGGAATCTTTTAAATTCACTAACCATGATATGCTTTCTTCAGCTTACGCTTACCTACCTTAGGTATTGTCCTGCTTTTATGGCTCAGAAGGCTCGGTTCAGGGGTTAATTTGCCCAGGGTTACCCGAGGGCAGGTCAGAATTTGAACCCGCAGCTGTCTTACACTTAGGTTCATGAACAGCCTTTCCCCTCCTCCATGCTTCATCTTCCAGGGTCATTTCATTCCACTTCAGTTCTTTCTTTCATTGCCCAAGTAATGAGGCCTGACAGACCCCCTGCATCAGGCCACACATCTATGCCAAATCCTTGAATACTAATAAATACCTGCAACCATGTTTCAAAATATACCATAAAATGTAAGTAAGAATGACGCATAGTTCACCTCAAGTTCATACACAGCAGCAATGTACAGGTTAACAGTAAAACACATGGGGGAAGTTTAACTTGAAATATTAGGCAAAGCCAGTCGAATGAAATAATAAACCTAGGAAAAATTAATTATACCTCTGAATATATCATAACCCCGTGTTTTGTGTTTACTTTTAGGTCAAATAAAATAGGACATTATTAGCAAAGAGCAAATTATGGGTTGCTGCCTATGGTTTGGTTGTTTTTGTAAGGAAGCATTTATGGTTGTTGGAAATTAATAAGAATTTGTTTTTTATAGGATGCTATAGTTATACACGAAGTCTACGAAGAAGGAGCAGCAGCCAGAGATGGAAGACTTTGGGCTGGTGACCAGATATTAGAGGTATAGGACTATGAATTTTATTAATACTAACAAACACAGGGGCACCTGGGTGGCTCAGTCGGTTAAGTGTCCGACTCTTGATTTTGGCTCAGGTCATGATCTCAGGGTTGAGATCCAGCCCCACATCCACTGAGCATGAAGCCTGCTCCTGCTTAAGATTCTCTCTCTGTCCCTCCCAGCCTTCTTGAATGAATGAATGAATGAATGAATGTTTTTAAAAATATACTAGCAAATACAATTCCTTTACTGACCTTGATCCACAAAGTCTGTTTACTCACTGCCTTGTACTTAACTATAGCCTCACTTCTCTCCCATTTAGCAAAACATGTACCTTACTTTTTTCTTTTTTTAATGTACTTTGAATAACTGTCATCAGAATCATGGCAGATTATCTATCTAAATCTGTGAAAACTTTTTTTAAATTGAAGTTTTATAGTTCTAATAGTTCTATCATCTTCATAGCAAGTGAGAGTGTATAGTATTGCATTTGACTTTTTGGCCCCCCCATTGTACCTGTCTAAATTTGTTCCTAAAGACCCAGACATACAGACACATACGCATAAACATGCACACCTGATGTTTTTAAAGCCTTTCATTGCAGTTTTAAGTATTGTTTTCTTATTCCTAATAAATTTTTAAGTAAAGTGGAGGTCCATGCCTTTCTGCTTTTGTTTTCTGGTTGATGAAAATGTGGGATCTTCTCCTTTTAGGTGGTACATGTGAAATGGCTAGCTTGCCTCTTTGAAATGGACTCTCAATTAACAAAGGTGTTAAAGCCTTTAAAAAAAATGCCAAGGTAGGCAGTGTCTGAACTAGGGAACGGATGAATGGCAGGTCAATGCCAGGCATTCTGGTAGGTGGAACGAAAGAGCTTTTTTGATAGTGTGAAACCTTTAGGCAACATTTATTTCTTTCATTGGATGAATTTAATTGAATAGTTAACATTTTATGGTGGGCATGTGCATTTTTGCTTTGCAACTTTAATATAACACATTATGAATGACATCATAGAATTTTATTTTCCCTTTGGTGGTTCAAGTCTGCCTCCCAAGGTGAAACCACAGATATAATTAAGGGCGGAAAATATAGGCAAGAAGGAGTTAAAGGAGAGGCCAGGCCCATTGCAAATTAAATTCGGGGTTTCTCTGCAGACTTTTACTGTGCTTCATCATTGGATTAGGACAAATTCCCAGTACATTCATTAAGGCACAAGTGTATGAGGTTAGAAAAATAAGCGAGACCTCTTTGGGAATTGGCTTGACTGCTTTAGCATACAACACCATTTTTTAGTGGTCAGAAGTTTTGAGGGTTTTTTTTCCCTCCCTAGGTTTTCTAATTAACTGGTGTTTTCATAACTGGCTCTGTAAAATAAATCGATTGAATATTCAAGAGTACAGATGCATACACGCGTAGATACTTAGGTGATCTGTAAGCCCACGAATTATTCTATAATGGTCACTTGAAACTAAATCTAATATGTGCATTTCTTTGATTATGGTGATGGTTGCATAGGTTTAAATCATATAAATTCACAGTATAAATTGTATACTTTAAATATAGTTTATTTCAAGGGCGCCTGGGTAGCTCAGATGGTTAAGCGTCTGCCTTTGGCTCAGGTCATGATCCCAGTGTCCTGGGATCGAGTCCTGCATCGGGCTCCCTGCTCAGCAGGGAGCCTTTTTCTCCCTCTGCCTCTCTCTGTCTCTTATGAATAAATAAATAAAGTCTTTAAAATTATTTATTTATATATATAAATATATATAAATATAATTTTATATAAATATATAATATATATCTATATATGTATTTTATATATACATTTATAAATATATTTTATTTCATAGCAATTATACCTCAATAAAAAACTTTTTAAAACTGTATCTGTTTGTATTGGATAGACCTCCATGTAGCTGCTGTCTTCCATACAGTATATTCACGTACAAGCAAACACTCAGGACAGGTTAACGTGAAGAAAGCAATTAAGTAGAAGGAGAAATTGAAAACTCAAACCATTTCCTGGCATCCAGCTGAATTACATTACTCAATATGGACGGATGGTCTACACTTCTCATTAAAGATGACCAGGACATAATGTAACATTGTGTGTCAACTAAAAAGTTATTATTTTTTTTAATTGGTCAGGACAAGCTGTTCTTTTACCCCGTGCAGTATCTAGTCCACAAGAGCATATAGTGTGTTTAGTTAAGAAATAGCTGTTTGGTCAAGTAACATGTTTCCTTTCTAAGCAGCTTCGGCCCCTCATTCGGACTTGTTCTAGTTGTGGCCGATGTGTATAGATGCATAATGATGCATAGTCAGCCTGTGGCCTGCGGGTTTGCCTTAAGGCAGGCCAGCTTTGGTGGTATATTTCAAGACCATGAAACCAGAGAATTCTACACCAGTGCTTTCCAGACAATGGCCTTTCTGCTTATAAGAGTTCTCTGCATTGGCAGCTGGCCTTTCATGGTTTTAATTCTATCCTCATGTTAAAATTAGGACAAGCCATGGGGCACCTGGCTGGCTCAAGTCAGTAGAGCGCACGACTCTTATCTTGGGGCTGTGGGTTCCAGCCCCACGTTGAGCGTAGAGATTACTTAAAAAAAAAAAAAGAAAAAATTGGGACAAGCCAGATTTTGCTCACAAAGATTTCAAAGATAGAGTCCAGTAATGTCTTAGCATGGCAAGATTAACGATTCTATAATTAGCATGGAATGCCTTCTTTCTGATTCTGCTTTTCATGTCAGTCCCTTGGGGCACCTGGGTGGCTCAGTCAGTTAAGTGTCAGGCTTGATTTCGGCTCAGGTCATGATCTCAGGGTTGCAAGGTCGAACCCTGTGTTGGATTCTTCCTTTCCTTCTCCCTCTGCCTTTCCCCACCACCCCATGCACACGCACGTTCGCTCTATCTTTCTAAAACAAAGTCCCTCATCTAACCCTACCCCCACCTCCATTATCCTCTTCTATGTTTGTGCAAGTGGGAGCAGAAAGAGTAGAGGGCTAATGCCTGGTTTTCCCTGTGAACTAAAATAGCGAGGAACTACTGTGTAGTTTGGTTATTCTTTCCTTCTAAAGCAGTGGTTCACGCACTTCCTTGTCCTACCCAAGAGATGTGATACACACCCATTGACAACTGGGGCCTCCTTTGGCTCTTTGTCTCAAATAGGGAGCCCTGCTATTACCATCCCGACAGTCAATGCTCTAAATAATGCATGTAGTGCTTCTGTAAGGCACTTAAGGTAATACATCACACCACAGTATTCGAGCTACACAGCAATATTTCTCTTATGATTACTGGTGCATTTAGTGGTGCCTCTTGATAAGCGGAGGAAATGAAAACTATGAACTTGGAGCAGATCACTTGGATTTGAGCAGGCATCTTCATGCTGGAATTTAGTATAAATTGCTTTTATAATATTAGTTTCATGACAGTGCTTTTTATTGAAAGTATAATTGTTAGGGCCTTTCAAAAGGTATTTTAGAGGCTTAGAGAATTTGCCTTCAGTCCGTAGAAGTAACTGTGTTGCAGTGGAGTGTAACAGAAGTGGTCTTGTGTGCCATCTATTGGAATACGGGGAAAATAATCAGCTCAGACCACATTTTCCAGAGACACTGTTTTCCCCTTTGTTCTATGGATATACTTCTCAAACAATGAGAATGTAGCATGGGCCTGAAGTAACAGTGGATGCTGGACACTGTGTGAGAACACAAACCCAAGGTATACCAGAAAAGAAAAAGAAAAAGAAAAAAAAAAAAAAAACAGCTTGAAAATCAGGCTTTTAAAACATTTTTCTGGATCATAGAATCAGCTTTAAAAAAGAATAGCTCAGGGGCGCCTGGGTGGCTCAGTTGTTGGGTGTCTGCCTTCAGCTCAGGTCATGATCCCAGGGTCCTGGGATCGAGCCCCACATCAGGCTCCCAGCTCAGCGGGAAGCCTGCTTCTCCCTTTCTCCCTGCTTGTGTTCCCTCTCTCACTGTGTCTCTCTCTGTCAAATAAATGAATAAAATCTTTAAAAATAATAATAATAATAGCTCAAAACTCACCTTCTCAAGGAAGGACTCATTGCTCTCTTCTCCCTTCTAACTACTCTTCATGCCATGAGTCATTCATCTTTGGAATGTTAGAATTGGGGAAACCTGAGACCAGTCCCTCACAGGACAGATGAAGGAATGGAGGACCAGAGATAAGCCTGACCTACCCAGAACACACAGGGATGGACTAGAACATGGAGTAGAACCGGCATCGTGAGGGAACTCTTCCATTCCGTCATCCCCCCTGGCCATGACCTGGGCCTATTCTTCCCTTTGGCTTGTTTCCTAGCTGTGACCTTGAGGGAGTGACCCATGACTCCCTTCCTTTGAGTCCTCTGCCATTCTGTTCCTCAATTTCTCCCTTGTGTTAAATCCACTAATCCACAGCACTACTTGACTCTCTCTGTGGCAGGGGGCTCCAGGAACTCATTCTGAGAGGAAGTTGAGGCAGAATGGTATAGAGACTGAGGGTGGGAAGACAGTCTGAGTTCAAACTGTGACTCCTGCATGGGCTCGCCCTCCATGGGCTCGCTGTGTAACCTTGGTCAAGTCTCTTAGCCTCTCCATGGCTTACTTTCCTCGTCTGTAAAATGGTAATGGGACCTATTTCAGAGAGTTAGTATAAGGATTAAATGAGTAAATATTTATAAAGGGTTGATTCACAAGCATTACACAAACATTTGTTAAGTTAAAAAAAATAATAAGTTGGCTCTGATCTCCGTTTAGCAGATGAGGAAAAGGAGGCTGAGAAGAGGTTATGCGGCTTGTCCAAATTCACATGATTTGCCAGAAGCAGAGCCATGGCTTTACTCACTGCTGTTTCCAGTGTAGTTTGCCTCTCACTCATGGTCCTATTTGTGCTCACTTGGATCCAGGTTCAGAAGAGTGTACTTCAAGGGGTTTTTGACACAGTTGAAAACCTCTCATTTCCTTCCCACTTACTCTAAAGTAGTTGTGATGTTTGCAATTAAGAGTGAGGATGTCAAATTCAGTAAGCAGACTGAGTCTAAAAATGCTGACCAAACACTAGTGTTCATTTCCCTTTTGACCTCAGTTAAATGAAGCCAGTCAGCCCCTTCCACCCCTCCTGCTCCCTCTCGCCTTCCCTCCCCAACCATGTTGATCCCATAGTAAAGTTCACAGCTATGCAAAAATGCATTATTGTGTGTACTAAGCTTTTTGGGGGTTGGGGGTAGTATAAGGGTTAACCTCCCTTATACATGAAGCAGTTACTACTACTAGTAGTCACTGCCTGTGTGCCTCAGGAATGGCTGGAAATTTCTAGAGGTTTTTTTCACTGGTTGGATTAAGGAGCTCAGCAGACAGAGCAGGCTTAGAGGCCTCTGCTGTCAGCAGCCCATCTCGGATGCCCGATGTTCCAGGTTAATGGGATTGACCTGAGGAGCGCCAGCCACGAAGAAGCCATCACAGCCCTGAGGCAGACCCCCCAGAAGGTGCGACTGGTCGTGTATAGAGATGAGGCACACTACAGAGATGAGGAGAACTTGGAGGTTTTCCCGGTGGATCTGCAAAAAAAGGCTGGCCGAGGACTGGGTCTGAGCATCGTTGGGAAGCGGTAAGGAAATACACACAAGTTAGGACAGATTGGCCTGTCCCTCCAGAGCCCTAAGGAGCCTATGAACACCAGCAGATAAGGTCTTGTGTAAACTAATGATATGGTTTCTAAAATTAAACTATTTATAAATATTAGAGTGACCTATATCATGTTTCTGAGCAAGATCTTAACCAAGAAAAAGTGTTGTATGAAGATAGAACTCAAAGCCCAATCAACCCAGACTGTATTTGTTCCCATATAGAATAAGAACAGAGTCGAAAAGGTTTTTTCACCTTGGAGTCCCTGAGATCTGAGGCTTGCAGGGGTGAATTAAACAGCTAATGTCAAGAGCTAGGTTTATACAGCGTTGAGTTAAGAAAATTGCTCTGCCAGGGCCCCTCGGTGGCTCAGTCATTAAGCGTCTGCCTTCGGCTCAGGTCATGATCTCAGGGTCCTGGGATCGAGCCCCGCATCGGGCTCCCCGCTCAGCAGGAAGCCTGCTTCTCCCACCCCCACTCCCCCTGCTTGTGTTCCCTCTCTCGGTATGTCTCTCTCTCTCAAATAAATAAATAAAATTTTGTAAAAACAAAAAAAAAGAAAATTGCTCTGCCACGGAGTACCAAATCTCATGCTTATGTTAACTACAACTAGTTGGTGAGTTTCAAAACTTAGCTGAGTAGATGTAGTTGAGCGACAATTGCAAATTTTTCATGACAGTAGTTTTCATTAAGAAAGATGTCCCCAAAAGAATAACTTGCAACAAAATGTAGGTAGATCCTTTTGGCTAGGCTTTTCTTTTGAAGTCTATGCTGCTTACCCATATGATGGGCATTATAGAATAACAGTAGTAGATTAGAAAAGTAAGTAGTATCTTGAAACTGCAATTCCAGCTCCCATGGTTTACTGGTTTTCAATATTTAGTGTGTATTTATTCCAACAGGGCTGCAAGGTTTCCAGGTGACACCCCAGTACGGTCCTAAATGGTTATCAACCATCTTCTTAGGAAGAAGTGAAGTTGATTTTTTTATATGTTATGTCCTGTGCCCTCACAGACCTCTGATGGCTAGCCTACTGCTTTTTTCCAGCTGTCCAAACTGTTATTAAAATAAAATATTGGAGACAGTTTTTGAGAGCATGGATTTTGTGCCAAGTACTGTGCTGTCATGATCTCATCCTTCAGCACCATTATATCATCACCGTGAAAATGCATTATAAATCACAAAAGCTGGGACTCCTATTTCTAAACAAACTCAATGCACACTTGGGTGCAGCGCACCTGACAGAGCCCAAGTTGAAATTTCCTTGCTGGTTGTGACACATACATATGCCTGGGGAGATTCCACTTAGAGGAATGGTTTTTTCTTTATGGTTTCCTACCGGATTGATAAAACAGTCTTCATACAACACTAGTATTTCAGATTGAGTTGTAAGGAACATTCACGTCCCTTAGCCCAGAAAGTTCCATTGTGAAGGGTCAGGTGTATAAGCTGTCACGATTCATAATTCTTTGACTTAGCAATTCCACAACTAGAATATTCTAATGGTATGCTTGTAGATATGGTATCCATTGCACATTGTTTGCAATAGCTAGTGAATGACAATAACCTGTATATTTTTTATTAACAGTTTACTCATCATGAAATTAAGGAACATCTGTAGATTAGTATACCACCTTAAAAAACAAGTGATCCATGTCATTTCACTAAGGTTGTCCTCTTGCAGAAATGATGCCCTTAGGCCAATAAAAATGAATATTACAGTAGGCAACATAAATAGGTCTAAACTATTTAAAGGGCAAGCACTCTGAAGTTTATCATTTTGGAAGTTAGTGGGTATTATTGGATGAGATGGCTTTGTAGGAACTCTAATTTAAGCTTCAGGATTTAGTGAAACTGTATAGAATGTCAATAATCTCAGATTTACTCAGAAATACTAAATTGTGCCATTACCCGCTGCTTTGTGGTATTCACAGAAATGGAAGTGGAGTGTTTATTTCTGACATCGTGAAAGGTGGAGCTGCAGACCTTGATAGGAGATTGATTCAGGGAGATCAGATCTTATCTGTGAATGGGGAGGACATGAGAAATGCTTCACAAGAGACAGTGGCCACTATCCTCAAGGTGAGTCCTCAGGCTGCTGTCTGCCTGAAGTCCACAGGGAGCCATTCTAATCGAGCTTGGTTATAAATGGGTTCGACTTTATGCTAACTCTAGTTTTCACTAGAGAGCTAATCTCGGATTATTTTAACCCATCATATATAGCTTTACAAGAAAGCTGCTAGATTTACTATCAGGATCAGGATTGATAGAGAAACCTCTTTGGGGACTTCCCAAGCTAGTTTTTATCCTTGTGAGAAACCAAGTACCCACAGTTACTCTCTGAATGCATTAGATGGGATAAGTTCTCCTGGAATCAAAAAATTCATCCTTTTCTCTAAAGCTGTATTGTCATGAATTTACCAAATCCAGCTTTTATTGCGTGAGGGACCATTGAAGATTATCTAGACCAATTCCTCTATTTCACAAATGAAGTTTGAAAAAGTAAAGCAGCATGTCCAAGATGAAAAGGATCTACTTGAGTGGTTTTCCCACCACCCAAGCCGTTTCTCACTGAAGTTGTAGAGAGGCTACGTTCAGAATTCCCTTCCAAGTGTCTCTACCACATGGATGCTACCTTCCTTGGGGGAAACTGATTAATAAAAATTCTTGTAAATTTCCATTCGACTATAATCAGCTGCATCTTACACAGTTTCACAAATAGCTGTGGAAGCTTTTGCAAAGACAAATGAACCTCGTTTATTTTAAAATTCTGATTTCCTAGTATAGTCAGTTATGACTTATGAGAGAATTTGTTATTTGTAGATTATCTCTATGTTTGATTTTTCTGTCCCCCATTCACCACTTTTTCTTAATTATTTCACTGCTCATGAATACTTTAATCGGAAGGGAAAAGGAAGAGGTGAATTGAAATGTAATACTTTTACCATGTTTAAAGAAGTCATGAAGTCATGAGATGAATACCATGGAGTTGATGAATTTTTGTTATTTTGTGTGATTTTTTTTTTTTTTTTGATTACTGAATTTTCCTTTTCCCTCTTGTTTTCATCACCCGTTTACAATTCTTGGTGCGGAGATGAGGGGAAGCTCTGCCATGATAATTTAGAACTTAAATGCTGTTTTTCACCTCTTTTCTTGTCTTCCCAAGTGTGCACAGGGGCTGGTGCAGCTAGAGATTGGAAGACTCCGAGCTGGTTCCTGGACCTCCTCAAGGAAGACCTCACAGAATAGTCAGGTTGTTGCTGGCTTCCCATCAGACTGACTCACTCACCCATCCCCACTGGGAGAAAGCTCCCCATTTCATAAATGATTGGAATAATGTGTACTAGACAGTATATTCACAACACCATGTTCAGTGCATTTTAATATGTTTGAAATAAAAATGAAAGGTGGGATGGAAATTCGTTAATATTCATTAATCCCTAGATTTTTCTCTCCTTTATTGCCTGCCAGTATTTCCTTAGAACCACTTTTCTCGTCCACTAGTAGCTCTGTATTGCCTATGCATGCATGTACACAGCTGTGTTTATTTAAAAAAAAAGAAAGAAGCAACATCTGGTGGCAATTTGACCCTCATTAGCACAACATTGTTCTATTCATTCAATTAAATATTGCTATAAAGTTAACTTGTGAATAGCCACTCACACATGCTGAGGGCAATTAATGGCATATTCCTAAGAGAGCCAAGTGTGGAGGGTTCTCCTCTGAGAGGGAGGCCTTAATGGGTGATACTTTGTAGGTTAGCAAACATCTTATGTTTATTTGCAAGGCTGATGTAAGTGCCACTTTTATTTTTAACAAAGTATATTTCAAAGTTTGGGTTTTTTGTTTTGTTTTTATGATAATGCTGACAAAATCAAGATGGTAGACTATATGTTTGTCCCATTTGGTACATAATGAAGCTGTAGAAACTTAACATGTGACCTCCATCTCCTTTGTGGGTTATTTATGGGCCTTTGTCTTGAGGTTAAAAGCATGAGTTTTGGTCCCCTCGCTAGTTGCCTTAGACTTAAAGCCTCTCCAAGGCTTTTGTTCACAAGTCGTTCTGAGTTTGTGGTTAGCACACAGGTGCTTCTGGGATGCTATGAACTGCCTCCTTTGCTTCACTGGTATTAGAAAATGGGTAAAGAAAAATACCATTGTTCAGCTAGGATCGCAGACTAGCTATCTTAGAGAATCTTCAAAACAGTGAAACCCAATAAACATCATGTTAAGTTTTAGAATATATTTTCTCTTTTCATTTCTGGCCTACGCAATGAGCAGCAAATATCATGTGTACTAAGACACGGTGCTGAAGGGGGACTCCAGGAGCAAATGGTTGATAATGATTCTGAGCAGACTTGTATCAACAGTGGGAATTTCAGATGCAAAAATAGTTGTCTCAGAGCTTCTTCCTTAGTGGAAGATTCACTTGTTGAGTGATTTCACTAAAGCCTTGTTGTATGCAGGTTAGAATTCAGACTGAACAATACTGGGGATAAAATTTTTCTTCCTTGCAGAATATGGGAGGATGCCACAGAGGAGACTCCATCGGATCTCACTGCAAAAGGAGTTTGATAGGTTGAAAAGAGGGAGAAGGCATCCCAGATAGATGGAATAGCATATGCAAAAGCACAAAGGGATACAAAGAATTCCAATGTTTTAAGAAAAGTTTGAGTTATACGCAAACAATGAATCATGGAACACTACATCAAAAACTGATGATGTAATGTATGGTGATTAACATAACATGATAAAACAAAATTTAAAAAAAAGAAAAGTTTGAACTGAAGGATGAGGTAGTAGGTAGACCTAGATTTCTGTCATTGAAGAACATGTATAAGAACATCTTTGTGATTAATAAAGTTCACACTTAGGTTAAATACAGAGCTAACAAATTTAGAAGCTCGATTATTAAATATCAATAAAACTACCATCACCATTTAGCTCATCTGTAAATGTGAGCTGTCCTATTTTAGAAACCTAAAACAAAGTATCAGACACTTTTATCTAACCTTCCTGCACAGAATTTTTAACCTTAGGGGGTAGAAGTTTAATTCAATTTTAAGGAAAACAGTAAATATGTTTTATCCTTACTTTGTCCTTAAAATTTTGGCTGAGATGATAACGAGAGTCTGCAGTGATACTTGGCTAATTAAAAGAAGGCTCATAGCTGGCTGTGAAAAGGAAATGTCCTCCATTATCACGAGCTGAAGACCAGCCCATGACCCAACTGGAGAAAAAGAAAATCCCATTCCCAGACATTTCCACCTTCAGACCCTCTAGGGGCACAGATTTCTTTCTGGGCAGTTATAAGATGAGGAGATAAATGTCTTCTTCCGAGGGCCAAGGAGAATTATAATTTGTTAGACTTGGCCTAGGGAAAGTGGGTTCACTAAGATAGATCTATTCTTGGGGCCACCAAGCCTCTTTTTTTAAAAAGTCTTTTCACCAACCAGAAAAGAGTGCCTTTACCCTTCAAAGGACGGTGTGTCATGGAAAAGCACTTGAGAAATCTTTTCCTCAGATAACTGAGGGAACACTTCCAGGCACAGTTCATATTTATAAAGGCCGTGGCAAACACATTGTTCTAAGATTTTTTTAGGCAAAAGTTATAATATGCTATACTCCCTCAATTCTGAATATTATTATAGCACTATTGATTTAAATCATATCCTTTCAGGAAAAATATAGAAAACACTCCTTTAAATATATATATCCGTTGTGAAGTATATGATGTCTGTCACTTACTTTGAAATGAATTTTTAAACATTGATGAACAGATGAATGGGTATGTGAGAAAGAAAATCCAGCAAAATATTGATTGTGGAATCTAAGTGGCATGCATATGAGTGTCTACTATATAATTCACCTTTTCTGTACATTTGAATGTTTTCATATTTAAGGAATTAAAATATTAAACAACTTGCATCATAGAACTAAGGAAATGGGTCAAATTATAATTTATCAGATTATAATTGTGATCTTAGGTTTAGCTTAAAATTTTTTTTTTTTTAAAGATTTTATTTATTTATTTGACAGAGAGAGACACAGCGAGAGAGGGAACATAAGCAGGGGGAGTGGGGGAGGGAGAAGCCGGCTTCCCGCCGAGCAGGGAGCCCGATGTGGGACTCGATCCCAGGATCCTGGGATCATGACCTGAGCCGAAGGCAGACACTTAACGACTGAGCCACCCAGGCGCCCGGTTTAGCTTAAAATTTTGAGGCAATTAGGTATAACCTTGATAATTTAGTAGAAGACATTCTTTATTCATTATTGGTTACTTTTTGGGTGGGGGGGGTTACATTATTTTCTGCATTGGAAAGGTCCTCCACTGTGTATATGATTCTCATCGAATAGCTACTAGCCATACATGACTATACAATGTAGACCTCAAATATTTATTTGAATGAATAAAAGGACATAATGGAAGTAGATTGGGCTCCATTACCACTGACTCCAGGAAAATCTTGGAGAAAAAAAATTTAACCCATTCCTAAAACAATATATTCCCTTGATATTTGCTGCTTTCTCCTATAACTGAGGAGAAAGTTTCTGTTAGTCAGGATTTTATGATAGTTGTTTTAGCAAAATGATCATTTGAGTAATAAGGTAATAAATGTTGGCTGTAACCCCCACTGACTCATATGCCATTAACTGATCACATATAAACACTATGTAACAACCTAGGAAAATGTTTTTCGATTTCATGGGGAGCAAGAAAAGCTTAAATTATTGCATGTTTTCTATCTTGATGATTGAAACTATATATATATAAAGCTCATATAAAGGGGAAGGCGATAGAAAAATGTCAAATGATGGGATGCCTTCGGCTAGGTCATGATCCCAGGGTCCTGGGATCGAGCCCCACATCGGGCTCCCTGCTCAGCGGGGAGCCTGTTTCTCCCTCTATCTGCTCTGCCTGCCGCTCCCCTGCTTGTGCTCGCTCGCTCTCTGACAAATAAATAAATAAAATGAAAAAAATACATATATTAAAAAAAAGAAAAATGTCAAATGGTATTGGGTTAGAGTGGTAAGGGTGTGAGTAGGGGTCACTTCTGTTTTCTCTTTTAGCCTCTACAGAATTTTCTATCACATGGTTATGGCTATGTCAGTAATTAAAATACTAAGTCTGAAGTTTTAAGACCAAGTTTGTGTCTGAGCGCAGCTGATGGCGGGCTTTCTTTCCAGGGAAGCCAGCACAGCGCGCACAGCAACTTCCATCCCTCCCTGGCTCCTGTCATCACCAGCCTGCAAAACCTGGTTGGCACAAAAAGAGCTACAGATCCTTCCCCCAAAAGTTCAGGTATGACTTGGATGCACCACCAGCAACACCATCCTGTGACCCAATTTTTAAAATATTAATATTTTTTAAAAACAATCTCTTCACCCTCAACTCAGACACGTCGAAATCTTCGAACGTGTGAGCCTAAGCCCCAAGCTTGATGAAAAGCCTGTTCTAAAGGAACGAAAGCCATAGGGACTCATTTTGGGAATGTGTCGTTAACTGTACACAAATCACATGAAAAACAGGAAAGTGGAAATCTAAACTACTTCATAAAAGAAAACCATTTCCCAAAGAGAAAAATTTCAAATGACAGGTCACTTAAGGAAAGTCAAAAGTGCATAT